>NW_027513457.1:0-189623 GCF_048772815.1 Callospermophilus lateralis
CAATTGCTACAGTCATACTAAATACACTTCTTTGGTTTGGGAGTTTAAAAGATATTTCCAACAGCTAGATTACAAGGACCTAGAACTCCCATTCTTGTTTATGTAAGAGTGGCTTCATCAGATTAAATGCCGTTCTCTGGAATAACATAAAATAGGAATAATTTACTCATAAGATTCTTACGTAAACCATCTTTATTTACAAAATACTATCTTAAGAATTATTGTTTCATTGAGCTTCAATTGGAGCCAAAGTATAGTCAATTACTAAACTATAAAGCAGTTACTTAAAAACTAAAAATGAGAGATAAGTCAAATTACATTTGAAGAGAGAGCAACAGCATGAGGTTTCTTGTTTGGTTCTGGATGTTGAGTAACAGGCTCATTTGCAGGTGGAAGGAACCCTTCAGGCAACTCACTTGTACTTTCAGAATGGGGGTGAAGAGGGCTGAATTCCAGCTCTTGGGGGAAGATTTTGTGAGGAAAACCCCCTCCCTGCATAGACACTTCGCATTGGAAATGGAGTGGGTGGCGGGTCAGGTGGAAAATAATCTCCAGGTTCCCAGACAAGTTTCCTGGGAGAGGTGGAGGAAAAAAAAGGTCCTCTTCTCATGAACTGACTCCTGGGTCAACTGGAAACAAGGCACCTCTGACTGGAGGGAACGGTGCCAACACAGAGCCAGAGCCAGTTGCTTGGTTTTCAGCATGGAGAGGTGAATCAGGCACATCAGAGTCCAAAGGAGGCATATTAGGAATTCTGTGTTCTGCTGGTCCCGATGCTCTACCACAATTTGAGTAAAACCTATCTTGCCTTTGTAGAGGAAGACGTGCATCAGAAGAATATGGTTGGCCTGGCGGAGGGATCATCAGCCTGCTGGCCTGTTCCCCTGGAGGAGAGAGGGGCCCAGTCTGAGAAGGTGCTCTCTGAAAATCAGTGAACTTATGACAGCTGGATTCTCTTCCTTTACTGCTAGTCGCATGGTCCAGAGGATTCTCCAGGGCCCCTTGACCCTCTTCCTCCTCCCACTGGAGTGAAAGGTGAGAGTGTGAGTGGACCACTCTTTTCAAAATGAGGAGGTCTCCTTTCAGATGAAGGGTGACCTATTGGTGAGGGCCCATTTGGAGAAGGCTTTCTGCCCATTGCTGAGTTGGAAACATCCAGTGCATCATAGGGATCTTTTTCTACAAGTTCAAATCTAAGCTCCTTCTCAGTTAATTTCTGTCTGTTGCGTGCATTTTGTTTCCTGAAATAACTGAGGTTTCTTTCAGCAATCCGAGCTGCCAACTCACTAGCATCTGCTTCTTTCTCGGAGGAAGTAATCTTCCCCAGACAGGAACGAATGGTACTCTGCAATTGTTCTTCAAGATATTGGGCTCTCTTTCTGTAGGTCTCCAGCTCTTTTATTGTATGGCTCATCTTTTCTTCGACTTTGGAAAGTTTCTCCTTTTGCTCCACACGGCAGTTTTCCTCCACTCTTAATTTCCTGTGCAGTTTCATCATATTTTCTTGACAGCGTTCCATCATGACTTTAAAGTTCTTCTGTAGGGTCTCATTCTCACTTTGCAGCTGTGCATTTTCGGACTGCATGGATGCCTGTTCAGTCTGCAGACTTTTAAGGTGTTCTGTAAGGTCTTCCGTGGTTTTCTCCACTTCAGATGAGAAAGTACATTTTTGATTTCTTCCTCCTTCCAAGATTTCTAAGGAGGCCTTTAGCTTATCACCATAAACCAGGTTCCTCAAAGCTCCTTTGGACTCATCCTCCAAGTGAGCACCAATTTCGGGTTCACTCGTCTTTCCCAGTTCCAGGTGACCACCATCCCTTTGGGCTCCCAGGCTTGGAGAAGATCTATCCTTCATCTTCAGCAAGCATTCACTCAGAGACTCCATGTGATTTTCTGTGTCCCTTAGAACTTGTTCTCCAGCTACTTTAGAGTCCTCTAATATGATTTTTGCTTTATATTGGACACCTCCTTGTTGCCTCTGTGCTTCAGCTTCTCCTTGTATTGTTGGTCTCTGCGTTGGCGGAAGTAGGGATCCTTCATTCAAAACCTCTTTGATTGCCAGCTTCAGTTCTTCCTCATTCACTTGAAAGAGTCTCCAGTTTGTTTTAGCTTCAGCTATTTGTGATCTGAGGGATTCAGATTCACCTTGGAGGGACTGTATCCATCTTGATAGATGCGCCATCGTTTCATCCTGTTGACCATGTTGAGCCTTCTGTGCTTTGAGCTCTTCTTCTAGAAAGAGCATTTCAACGCCATGGCTGGATTCGGGCCTATGCAGCTTTTCGTCGGTTGCCTCCAGCTGTTGTGCTTCTCTTGAACCCTTCTCAAACCTGCAATCCTTTAAAGATGATTCTAAGCCTTCATGTTCTTTTTCAACAAGGCTCACTTTTTCAAGAAGTCCACATTTTGCCTCAATAAGTCCAGCAAGATTTAGAGCCAGCCTTTTTTCTCTTCCCACGTAAAGCCTGCTACGAACCGACTGAAAACCTCTCCAGAAAAGTGAGAGAACAGCAAAAAATCCAAGAGCTGTACACATCACCAACTCCCAAGGAAAGCCATAAGGAAGATGGCCTGGCTTCATGTCTTCGGACAATGCTGCCACAACCCTGGGTGCTTCTTCCAGAACCACCCACTAGGATGGCTGAGAGGCAGCCCTTGGCTCCTCCATCACGCCAAGACAGCTTTGGCTCTTGCCACCACAACCACAGCCTGCCCAGGCAGGCCAACACAGGCTGTGGACACTCAGGTGTTTGGTCAGGAACTCCAACCTGCACCAGGCAACGGAGCAGACCACTGTGATCCCCTTCAGGGGCTGAGCGTATGGTGGGTGGTGGGCGTATGGCGGTGGGAGCCATGATCAAAGGCTCCCAGGAGCCTTGTTGTGCTCAACTGCCCATCAGGGGAGTCTTGTCCGCTTCCCTACCCAGTGCATCCTCATGTGCCACAGGTTTAGGTCCCTCCCACTCCAGCCAGAGAGAATTCCTCTCCATGCCACCCACCCCTTGATTTGGTTTAGGCCAGGCCAAGGCGGGGTTAGTAGGAAGATTCCATCCAGTCATAATAACATTCAGTTTGATGTCACTCAAATTCTAAAGCTGACTAAAGTGTTCAAACAGCTTTTATGGCCTCTATTGGTCTTTGTGTCCCTTGCCTTTTGTTTGAGTGACTCAGTCCTTTCCCTGCCCTTGTGCTCTCCCTATTTCCTACCTTCCTTGCTTCCTTCCTCCCTTCCTGGGTTTTCCCCTTTTCTTCTTCCTTCTTTTCTACCTCCCTGCATCCCTCCAACTTTGCCTTCCTCCCTTCCAACTTTCTCTCTCCCTTCCCTCCCTTTTCTTTTCTTGCAAGTGTTTGGGGTGAAAGTCCATGGCAGGCCAGCCCCAAGCTAGGCAAGGTCACTGCCACTGAGCTACAACATCCCCAGACCTGCTGCCACTTCCTATGCAAGCAACTTGAATTATCTCTAAAGAGAAACTCTCACATTAGTCTACTTTCAAAGTAATTTCAGAAGAGTTGCTAACATGGGCATAAATCAGTTATGACAAGTCATTTTTGAAAAGCACGGCACAGCTAATGTTCCTCCAAAGAAGGAGTGGAAAACTTAATTGGTTTTCAGGTCAGCATTTCTAGACTAGTACAAACCCTCCTAATCCTGATCTCTCCTTAGTCCTATGATTTCTTTAAGTGTCCCCTTTGCTCCTGTTCATGGAGTCATGTGTAGAGAAATTATACCTGGTTCTATTGAACTCTACTTAATTCTTTCTCACCTCTGTGCTCCTTTGGCCAAGTCACTCCTCAACACTTACTGTAGCCCTTTCAATTTTTTTGTCCATTTTCATTTAAAAAACTCTTTCAAAAATTGAACCATTTCGCATGCAGACACAGTCTTCTTGATCTGCTATTAATCCCCCACTACTGACATTGTAAGTTATTGAAATGTACACTTCCGGACCGTTTTCAGATTTTTGATTCCTGTATATCTATCTGTCTATCTATTTACAAACATAACATGGTATTCTGAAAGAATCGTTCTGCTTTTGGAGCTCTACATTGTGTTTTCCAGAAGCAGGCCTATTACACAGAGATGAATCCATGTTACCTAGATTGAGTTCAAACCGGAATGTGCACTCTGATTCCCATTATATTGTTCTACCTACTGATGGACAGTTCAGTGATATCCAGACCTCACCACCTCCCCCATTGAGTAAAACCCTTGTGAAGAGACATGTAGATGCCTTTATGAACATATTGATAATTTTTCATGGCAGTGTTTTCCAAAAACCAGTTAGTAAAATCAATTGATTCCTTTGCAGCCTGAAATTACCTTCATTCCAGTTTACTGGTATAAGAACGGCAGTATATCAGCAACCATTCTCCAATAGTAGTTCAGGCAGAAGTCATTCTAGATAACAAGCAGTTCCGGATCCTCCATGTATTTTACACAGCCCATGACGGGGGACATCCGTCCATTCGTTTAGAACAACTGATGTTTTATGCTGGCAATTTAGGTTTATTTAAAGGAGTGATTAGAAAACAGGTGAGACAGACTGATTAGATTCAGTATGTATGTTGGCTTTGTTTTTCTAGGCCTGAAGTTTTCACATTTCAATTAATTGTAGGTTAAGTATCAGGCAGATTCTTCACTGGGCTTCAAATGTGATAAAGTTGCTTCTTATTTTTAAGAAGGCCGTTGCAATCCTGCATTTATTTTACACCTCAGTGCTTGTTTTACACACAAGCACACACACCCACACACCACACACATCAACACACACACACAAACACATAATTAGAGCACATTTAACACTCAAATAAAGCTTTACCTACTGATTCATAACTAGGGTATTTTTTTAATAAGTATTGTGTCTTGGTCTCTACTGGGGAAACATGGTTCAATGTGAGTTCTCTGGTTTGTTGTAGGGCAGTGAACGTTCACTTGTTGGCAATGATATAGAAATGGGGAGTAAGAGTTTAAAAGTTTTTACAGTAGGTAGGCAGAGTCAGAGTATGGAATCTAAGAATAAGAAATTGGGGAATTTCCTCTTTTTTTCTTCATTTCAACCTCCTAATAATTCATGTATATTTTCCAAAAGTCTCCCAGAAAACAAGGACTAGGTCAATCCACATATCAGTGAACCATAGCAGAATGCGACTCTGAATTTCATATAAACAGTCATAAAATCAAAAAGACAGGTGCTGGGGTTTTGGCTCAGCACTAGAGTGCTGGCTTCACACTTTCAAAGGTCCTGAGTTGGATCCCCAACACCATACGTGAAAGGAATGAATGAACCAATGCATGAGTGTATGATGAATGAATTAAAGGTATAAGGAGGAGGAGGCAGAGGAGGAGGAGGAGGAGAAATAGAAGAAGATGATGAGAAATTTGACAGAAGGGAAAAAGGGGAGGAGAGTGAGTTTAAAGTGTGGTTTCCAATTCCCAAACGTTAAATTACAGCAGACGGGATAGAGAGAGAAGATGGGAGGGCAGGAGAGGGGGGATAGTAGAGGCTAGAAAAGGTAGCAGAATACAACAGTTACTAACATGGCATTTTGTAAAAACGTGGATGTGTAAACAATGTGATTGTGCAATCTGTATATGGGGTCAAAATGGGAGTTCATAACTCACTTGAATCTAATGTAGGAAATATGGTATCTCAAGAGCTATGTAAGGTTTTAAGCAACCAATATAAAAAAGAGGTCTTCATTTTTCTTTGTAGTTGAGATCTCCTGTTTCCTTGACATGTTTAGTTGTGTTCTCTCCTTTAGTCCTCCCATGCTCTAGTTATTCTGATATGGAAAAACTAGCTGAAATGCCCAACCAGTCTCTAAATCAGTGACACTTTTTCATTAAGCCTAAAGTCACTTTACAATTGCTACAGTCATACTAAATACACTTCTTTGTTTGGAGTTTAAAAGATATTTCCATCAGCTAGATTACAAGGACCTAGAACTCCCATTCTTGTTTATGTAAGAGTGGCTTCATCAGATTAAATGCCGTTCTCTGGAATAACATAAAATAGGAATAATTTACTCATAAGATTCTTACGTAAACCATCTTTATTTACAAAATACTATCTTAAGAATTATTGTTTCATTGAGCTTCAATTGGAGCCAAAGTATAGTCAATTACTGAACTAAAAGCAGTTACTTAAAAACTAAAAATGAGAGATAAGTCAAATTACATTTGAAGAGAGAGCAACAGCATGAGGTTTCTTGTTTGGTTCTGGATGTTGAGTAACAGGCTCATTTGCAGGTGGAAGGAACCCTTCAGGCAACTCACTTGTACTTTCAGAATGGGGGTGAAGAGGGCTGAATTCCAGCTCTTGGGGGAAGATTTTGTGAGGAAAACCCCCTCCCTGCATAGACACTTCGCATTGGAAATGGAGTGGGTGGCGGGTCAGGTGGAAAATAATCTCCAGGTTCCCAGACAAGTTTCCTGGGAGAGGTGGAGGAAAAAAAAGGTCCTCTTCTCATGAACTGACTCCTTGGGTCAACTGGAAACAAGGCACCTCTGACTGGAGGGAAAGGTGCCAACACAGAGCCAGAGCCAGTTGCTTGGTTTTCAGCATGGAGAGGTGAATCAGGCACATCAGAGTCCAAAGGAGGCATATTAGGAATTCTGTGTTCTGCTGGTCCCGATGCTCTACCACAATTTGAGTAAAACCTATCTTGCCTTTGTAGAGGAAGACGTGCATCAGAAGAATATGGTTGGCCTGGCGGAGGGATCATCAGCCTGCTGGCCTGTTCCCCTGGAGGAGAGAGGGGCCCAGTCTGAGAAGGTGCTCTCTGAAAATCAGTGAACTTATGACAGCTGGATTCTCTTCCTTTACTGCTAGTCGCATGGTCCAGAGGATTCTCCAGGGCCCCTTGACCCTCTTCCTCCTCCCACTGGAGTGAAAGGTGAGAGTGTGAGTGGACCACTCTTTTCAAAATGAGGAGGTCTCCTTTCAGATGAAGGGTGACCTATTGGTGAGGGCCCAATTGGAGAAGGCTTTCTGCCCATTGCTGAGTTGGAAACATCCAGTGCATCATAGGGATCTTTTTCTACAAGTTCAAATCTAAGCTCCTTCTCAGTTAATTTCTGTCTGTTGCGTGCATTTTGTTTCCTGAAATAACTGAGGTTTCTTTCAGCAATCCGAGCTGCCAACTCACTAGCATCTGCTTCTTTCTCGGAGGAAGTAATCTTCCCCAGACAGGAACGAATGGTACTCTGCAATTGTTCTTCAAGATATTGGGCTCTCTTTCTGTAGGTCTCCAGCTCTTTTATTGTATGGCTCATCTTTTCTTCGACTTTGGAAAGTTTCTCCTTTTGCTCCACACGGCAGTTTTCCTCCACTCTTAATTTCCTGTGCAGTTTCATCATATTTTCTTGACAGCGTTCCATCATGACTTTAAAGTTCTTCTGTAGGGTCTCATTCTCACTTTGCAGCTGTGCATTTTCGGACTGCAAGGATGCCTGTTCAGTCTGCAGACTTTTAAGGTGTTCTGTAAGGTCTTCCGTGGTTTTCTCCACTTCAGATGAGAAAGTACATTTTTGATTTCTTCCTCCTTCCAAGATTTCTAAGGAGGCCTTTAGCTTATCACCATAAACCAGGTTCCTCAAAGCTCCTTTGGACTCATCCTCCAAGTGAGCACCAATTTCGGGTTCACTCGTCTTTCCCAGTTCCAGGTGACCACCATCCCTTTGGGCTCCCAGGCTTGGAGAAGATCTATCCTTCATCTTCAGCAAGCATTCACTCAGAGACTCCATGTGATTTTCTGTGTCCCTTAGAACTTGTTCTCCAGCTACTTTAGAGTCCTCTAATATGATTTTTGCTTTATATTGGACACCTCCTTGTTGCCTCTGTGCTTCAGCTTCTCCTTGTATTGTTGGTCTCTGCGTTGGCGGAAGTAGGGATCCTTCATTCAAAACCTCTTTGATTGCCAGCTTCAGTTCTTCCTCATTCACTTGAAAGAGTCTCCAGTTTGTTTTAGCTTCAGCTATTTGTGATCTGAGGGATTCAGATTCACCTTGGAGGGACTGTATCCATCTTGATAGATGCGCCATCGTTTCATCCTGTTGACCATGTTGAGCCTTCTGTGCTTTGAGCTCTTCTTCTAGAAAGAGCATTTCAACGCCATGGCTGGATTCGGGCCTATGCAGCTTTTCGTCGGTTGCCTCCAGCTGTTGTGCTTCTCTTGAACCCTTCTCAAACCTGCAATCCTTTAAAGATGATTCTAAGCCTTCATGTTCTTTTTCAACAAGGCTCACTTTTTCAAGAAGTCCACATTTTGCCTCAATAAGTCCAGCAAGATTTAGAGCCAGCCTTTTTTCTCTTCCCACGTAAAGCCTGCTACGAACCGACTGAAAACCTCTCCAGAAAAGTGAGAGAACAGCAAAAAATCCAAGAGCTGTACACATCACCAACTCCCAAGGAAAGCCATAAGGAAGATGGCCTGGCTTCATGTCTTCGGACAATGCTGCCACAACCCTGGGTGCTTCTTCCAGAACCACCCACTAGGATGGCTGAGAGGCAGCCCTTGGCTCCTCCATCACGCCAAGACAGCTTTGGCTCTTGCCACCACAACCACAGCCTGCCCAGGCAGGCCAACACAGGCTGTGGACACTCAGGTGTTTGGTCAGGAACTCCAACCTGCACCAGGCAACGGAGCAGACCACTGTGATCCCCTTCAGGGGCTGAGCGTATGGTGGGTGGTGGGCGTATGGCGGTGGGAGCCATGATCAAAGGCTCCCAGGAGCCTTGTTGTGCTCAACTGCCCATCAGGGGAGTCTTGTCCGCTTCCCTACCCAGTGCATCCTCATGTGCCACAGGTTTAGGTCCCTCCCACTCCAGCCAGAGAGAATTCCTCTCCATGCCACCCACCCCTTGATTTGGTTTAGGCCAGGCCAAGGCGGGGTTAGTAGGAAGATTCCATCCAGTCATAATAACATTCAGTTTGATGTCACTCAAATTCTAAAGCTGACTAAAGTGTTCAAACAGCTTTTATGGCCTCTATTGGTCTTTGTGTCCCTTGCCTTTTGTTTGAGTGACTCAGTCCTTTCCCTGCCCTTGTGCTCTCCCTATTTCCTACCTTCCTTGCTTCCTTCCTCCCTTCCTGGGTTTTCCCCTTTTCTTCTTCCTTCTTTTCTACCTCCCTGCATCCCTCCAACTTTGCCTTCCTCCCTTCCAACTTTCTCTCTCCCTTCCCTCCCTTTTCTTTTCTTGCAAGTGTTTGGGGTGAAAGTCCATGGCAGGCCAGCCCCAAGCTAGGCAAGGTCACTGCCACTGAGCTACAACATCCCCAGACCTGCTGCCACTTCCTATGCAAGCAACTTGAATTATCTCTAAAGAGAAACTCTCACATGAGTCTACTTTCAAAGTAATTTCAGAAGAGTTGCTAACATGGGCATAAATCAGTTATGACAAGTCATTTTTGAAAAGCACGGCACAGCTAATGTTCCTCCAAAGAAGGAGTGGAAAACTTAATTGGTTTTCAGGTCAGCATTTCTAGACTAGTACAAACCCTCCTAATCCTGATCTCTCCTTAGTCCTATGATTTCTTTAAGTGTCCCCTTTGCTCCTGTTCATGGAGTCATGTGTAGAGAAATTATACCTGGTTCTATTGAACTCTACTTAATTCTTTCTCACCTCTGTGCTCCTTTGGCCAAGTCACTCCTCAACACTTACTGTAACCCTTTCAATTTTTTTGTCCATTTTCATTTAAAAAACTCTTTCAAAAATTGAACCATTTCGCATGCAGACACAGTCTTCTTGATCTGCTATTAATCCCCCACTACTGACATTGTAAGTTATTGAAATGTACACTTCCGGACCTTTTTCAGATTTTTGATTCCTGTATATCTATCTGTCTATCTATTTACAAACATAACATGGTATTCTGAAAGAATCGTTCTGCTTTTGGAGCTCTACATTGTGTTTTCCAGAAGCAGGCCTATTACACAGAGATGAATCCATGTTACCTAGATTGAGTTCAAACCGGAATGTGCACTCTGATTCCCATTATATTGTTCTACCTACTGATGGACAGTTCAGTTATATCCAGACCTCACCACCTCCCCCATTGAGTAAAACCCTTGTGAAGAGACATGTAGATGCCTTTATGAACATATTGATAATTTTTCATGGCAGTGTTTTCCAAAAACCAGTTAGTAAAATCAATTGATTCCTTTGCAGCCTGAAATTACCTTCATTCCAGTTTACTGGTATAAGGACCGCAGTATATCAGCAACCATTCTCCAATAGTAGTTCAGGCAGAAGTCATTCTAGATAACAAGCAGTGCCGGATCCTCCATGTATTTTACACAGCCCATGACGGGGGACATCCGTCCATTCGTTTAGAACAACTGATGTTTTATGCTGGCAATTTAGGTTTATTTAAAGGAGTGATTAGAAAACAGGTGAGACAGACTGATTAGATTCAGTATGTATGTTGGCTTTGTTTTTCTAGGCCTGAAGTTTTCACATTTCAATTAATTGTAGGTTAAGTATCAGGCAGATTCTTCACTGGGCTTCAAATGTGATAAAGTTGCTTCTTATTTTTAAGAAGGCCGTTGCAATCCTGCATTTATTTTACACCTCAGTGCTTGTTTTACACACTAAGCACACACACCCACACACCACACACATCAACACACACACACAAACACATAATTAGAGCACATTTAACACTCAAATAAAGCTTTACCTACTGATTCATAACTAGGGTATTTTTTTTAATAAGTATTGTGTCTTGGTCTCTACTGGGGAAACATGGTTCAATGTGAGTTCTCTGGTTTGTTGTAGGGCAGTGAACGTTCACTTGTTGGCAATGATATAGAAATGGGGAGTAAGAGTTTAAAAGTTTTTACAGTAGGTAGGCAGAGTCAGAGTATGGAATCTAAGAATAAGAAATTGGGGAATTTCCTCTTTGTTTCTTCATTTCAACCTCCTAATAATTCATGTATATTTTCCAAAAGTCTCCCAGAAAACAAGGACTAGGTCAATCCACATATCAGTGAACCATAGCAGAATGCGACTCTGAATTTCATATAAACAGTCATAAAATCAAAAAGACAGGTGCTGGGGTTTTGGCTCAGCACTAGAGTGCTGGCTTCACACTTTCAAAGGTCCTGAGTTGGATCCCCAACACCATACGTGAAAGGAATGAATGAACCAATGCATGAGTGTATGATGAATGAATTAAAGGTATAAGGAGGAGGAGGCAGAGGAGGAGGAGGAGGAGAAATAGAAGAAGATGATGAGAAATTTGACAGAAGGGAAAAAGGGGAGGAGAGTGAGTTTAAAGTGTGGTTTCCAATTCCCAAACGTTAAATTACAGCAGACGGGATAGAGAGAGAAGATGGGAGGGCAGGAGAGGGGGGATAGTAGAGGCTAGAAAAGGTAGCAGAATACAACAGTTACTAACATGGCATTTTGTAAAAACGTGGATGTGTAAACAATGTGATTGTGCAATCTGTATATGGGGTCAAAATGGGAGTTCATAACTCACTTGAATCTAATGTAGGAAATATGGTATCTCAAGAGCTATGTAAGGTTTTAAGCAACCAATATATAAAAGAGGTCTTCATTTTTCTTTGTAGTTGAGATCTCCTGTTTCCTTGACATGTTTAGTTGTGTTCTCTCCTTTAGTCCTCCCATGCTCTAGTTATTCTGATATGGAAAAACTAGCTGAAATGCCCAACCAGTCTCTAAATCAGTGACACTTTTTCATTAAGCCTAAAGTCACTTTACAATTGCTACAGTCATACTAAATACACTTCTTTGTTTGGAGTTTAAAAGATATTTCCAACAGCTAGATTACAAGGACCTAGAACTCCCATTCTTGTTTATGTAAGAGTGGCTTCATCAGATTAAATGCCGTTCTCTGGAATAACATAAAATAGGAATAATTTACTCATAAGATTCTTACGTAAACCATCTTTATTTACAAAATACTATCTTAAGAATTATTGTTTCATTGAGCTTCAATTGGAGCCAAAGTATAGTCAATTACTAAACTAAAAGCAGTTACTTAAAAACTAAAAATGAGAGATAAGTCAAATTACATTTGAAGAGAGAGCAACAGCATGAGGTTTCTTGTTTGGTTCTGGATGTTGAGTAACAGGCTCATTTGCAGGTGGAAGGAACCCTTCAGGCAACTCACTTGTACTTTCAGAATGGGGGTGAAGAGGGCTGAATTCCAGCTCTTGGGGGAAGATTTTGTGAGGAAAACCCCCTCCCTGCATAGACACTTCGCATTGGAAATGGAGTGGGTGGCGGGTCAGGTGGAAAATAATCTCCAGGTTCCCAGACAAGTTTCCTGGGAGAGGTGGAGGAAAAAAAAGGTCCTCTTCTCATGAACTGACTCCTTGGGTCAACTGGAAACAAGGCACCTCTGACTGGAGGGAACGGTGCCAACACAGAGCCAGAGCCAGTTGCTTGGTTTTCAGCATGGAGAGGTGAATCAGGCACATCAGAGTCCAAAGGAGGCATATTAGGAATTCTGTGTTCTGCTGGTCCCGATGCTCTACCACAATTTGAGTAAAACCTATCTTGCCTTTGTAGAGGAAGACGTGCATCAGAAGAATATGGTTGGCCTGGCGGAGGGATCATCAGCCTGCTGGCCTGTTCCCCTGGAGGAGAGAGGGGCCCAGTCTGAGAAGGTGCTCTCTGAAAATCAGTGAACTTATGACAGCTGGATTCTCTTCCTTTACTGCTAGTCGCATGGTCCAGAGGATTCTCCAGGGCCCCTTGACCCTCTTCCTCCTCCCACTGGAGTGAAAGGTGAGAGTGTGAGTGGACCACTCTTTTCAAAATGAGGAGGTCTCCTTTCAGATGAAGGGTGACCTATTGGTGAGGGCCCATTTGGAGAAGGCTTTCTGCCCATTGCTGAGTTGGAAACATCCAGTGCATCATAGGGATCTTTTTCTACAAGTTCAAATCTAAGCTCCTTCTCAGTTAATTTCTGTCTGTTGCGTGCATTTTGTTTCCTGAAATAACTGAGGTTTCTTTCAGCAATCCGAGCTGCCAACTCACTAGCATCTGCTTCTTTCTCGGAGGAAGTAATCTTCCCCAGACAGGAACGAATGGTACTCTGCAATTGTTCTTCAAGATATTGGGCTCTCTTTCTGTAGGTCTCCAGCTCTTTTATTGTATGGCTCATCTTTTCTTCGACTTTGGAAAGTTTCTCCTTTTGCTCCACACGGCAGTTTTCCTCCACTCTTAATTTCCTGTGCAGTTTCATCATATTTTCTTGACAGCGTTCCATCATGACTTTAAAGTTCTTCTGTAGGGTCTCATTCTCACTTTGCAGCTGTGCATTTTCGGACTGCATGGATGCCTGTTCAGTCTGCAGACTTTTAAGGTGTTCTGTAAGGTCTTCCGTGGTTTTCTCCACTTCAGATGAGAAAGTACATTTTTGATTTCTTCCTCCTTCCAAGATTTCTAAGGAGGCCTTTAGCTTATCACCATAAACCAGGTTCCTCAAAGCTCCTTTGGACTCATCCTCCAAGTGAGCACCAATTTCGGGTTCACTCGTCTTTCCCAGTTCCAGGTGACCACCATCCCTTTGGGCTCCCAGGCTTGGAGAAGATCTATCCTTCATCTTCAGCAAGCATTCACTCAGAGACTCCATGTGATTTTCTGTGTCCCTTAGAACTTGTTCTCCAGCTACTTTAGAGTCCTCTAATATGATTTTTGCTTTATATTGGACACCTCCTTGTTGCCTCTGTGCTTCAGCTTCTCCTTGTATTGTTGGTCTCTGCGTTGGCGGAAGTAGGGATCCTTCATTCAAAACCTCTTTGATTGCCAGCTTCAGTTCTTCCTCATTCACTTGAAAGAGTCTCCAGTTTGTTTTAGCTTCAGCTATTTGTGATCTGAGGGATTCAGATTCACCTTGGAGGGACTGTATCCATCTTGATAGATGCGCCATCGTTTCATCCTGTTGACCATGTTGAGCCTTCTGTGCTTTGAGCTCTTCTTCTAGAAAGAGCATTTCAACGCCATGGCTGGATTCGGGCCTATGCAGCTTTTCGTCGGTTGCCTCCAGCTGTTGTGCTTCTCTTGAACCCTTCTCAAACCTGCAATCCTTTAAAGATGATTCTAAGCCTTCATGTTCTTTTTCAACAAGGCTCACTTTTTCAAGAAGTCCACATTTTGCCTCAATAAGTCCAGCAAGATTTAGAGCCAGCCTTTTTTCTCTTCCCACGTAAAGCCTGCTACGAACCGACTGAAAACCTCTCCAGAAAAGTGAGAGAACAGCAAAAAATCCAAGAGCTGTACACATCACCAACTCCCAAGGAAAGCCATAAGGAAGATGGCCTGGCTTCATGTCTTCGGACAATGCTGCCACAACCCTGGGTGCTTCTTCCAGAACCACCCACTAGGATGGCTGAGAGGCAGCCCTTGGCTCCTCCATCACGCCAAGACAGCTTTGGCTCTTGCCACCACAACCACAGCCTGCCCAGGCAGGCCAACACAGGCTGTGGACACTCAGGTGTTTGGTCAGGAACTCCAACCTGCACCAGGCAACGGAGCAGACCACTGTGATCCCCTTCAGGGGCTGAGCGTATGGTGGGTGGTGGGCGTATGGCGGTGGGAGCCATGATCAAAGGCTCCCAGGAGCCTTGTTGTGCTCAACTGCCCATCAGGGGAGTCTTGTCCGCTTCCCTACCCAGTGCATCCTCATGTGCCACAGGTTTAGGTCCCTCCCACTCCAGCCAGAGAGAATTCCTCTCCATGCCACCCACCCCTTGATTTGGTTTAGGCCAGGCCAAGGCGGGGTTAGTAGGAAGATTCCATCCAGTCATAATAACATTCAGTTTGATGTCACTCAAATTCTAAAGCTGACTAAAGTGTTCAAACAGCTTTTATGGCCTCTATTGGTCTTTGTGTCCCTTGCCTTTTGTTTGAGTGACTCAGTCCTTTCCCTGCCCTTGTGCTCTCCCTATTTCCTACCTTCCTTGCTTCCTTCCTCCCTTCCTGGGTTTTCCCCTTTTCTTCTTCCTTCTTTTCTACCTCCCTGCATCCCTCCAACTTTGCCTTCCTCCCTTCCAACTTTCTCTCTCCCTTCCCTCCCTTTTCTTTTCTTGCAAGTGTTTGGGGTGAAAGTCCATGGCAGGCCAGCCCCAAGCTAGGCAAGGTCACTGCCACTGAGCTACAACATCCCCAGACCTGCTGCCACTTCCTATGCAAGTAACTTGAATTATCTCTAAAGAGAAACTCTCACATGAGTCTACTTTCAAAGTAATTTCAGAAGAGTTGCTAACATGGGCATAAATCAGTTATGACAAGTCATTTTTGAAAAGCACGGCACAGCTAATGTTCCTCCAAAGAAGGAGTGGAAAACTTAATTGGTTTTCAGGTCAGCATTTCTAGACTAGTACAAACCCTCCTAATCCTGATCTCTCCTTAGTCCTATGATTTCTTTAAGTGTCCCCTTTGCTCCTGTTCATGGAGTCATGTGTACAGAAATTATACCTGGTTCTATTGAACTCTACTTAATTCTTTCTCACCTCTGTGCTCCTTTGGCCAAGTCACTCCTCTACACTTACTGTAACCCTTTCAATTTTTTTGTCCATTTTCATTTAAAAAACTCTTTCAAAAATTGAACCATTTCGCATGCAGACACAGTCTTCTTGATCTGCTATTAATCCCCCACTACTGACATTGTAAGTTATTGAAATGTACACTTCCGGACCGTTTTCAGATTTTTGATTCCTGTATATCTATCTGTCTATCTATTTACAAGCATAACATGGTATTCTGAAAGAATCGTTCTGCTTTTGGAGCTCTACATTGTGTTTTCCAGAAGCAGGCCTATTACACAGAGATGAATCCATGTTACCTAGATTGAGTTCAAACCGGAATGTGCACTCTGATTCCCATTATATTGTTCTACCTACTGATGGACAGTTCAGTTATATCCAGACCTCACCACCTCCCCCATTGAGTAAAACCCTTGTGAAGAGACATGTAGATGCCTTTATGAACATATTGATAATTTTTCATGGCAGTGTTTTCCAAAAACCAGTTAGTAAAATCAATTGATTCCTTTGCAGCCTGAAATTACCTTCATTCCAGTTTACTGGTATAAGGACCGCAGTATATCAGCAACCATTCTCCAATAGTAGTTCAGGCAGAAGTCATTCTAGATAACAAGCAGTGCCGGATCCTCCATGTATTTTACACAGCCCATGACGGGGGACATCCGTCCATTCGTTTAGAACAACTGATGTTTTATGCTGGCAATTTAGGTTTATTTAAAGGAGTGATTAGAAAACAGGTGAGACAGACTGATTAGATTCAGTATGTATGTTGGCTTTGTTTTTCTAGGCCTGAAGTTTTCACATTTCAATTAATTGTAGGTTAAGTATCAGGCAGATTCTTCACTGGGCTTCAAATGTGATAAAGTTGCTTCTTATTTTTAAGAAGGCCGTTGCAATCCTGCATTTATTTTACACCTCAGTGCTTGTTTTACACACTAAGCACACACACCCACACACCACACACATCAACACACACACACAAACACATAATTAGAGCACATTTAACACTCAAATAAAGCTTTACATACTGATTCATAACTAGGGTATTTTTTTTAATAAGTATTGTGTCTTGGTCTCTACTGGGGAAACATGGTTCAATGTGAGTTCTCTGGTTTGTTGTAGGGCAGTGAACGTTCACTTGTTGGCAATGATATAGAAATGGGGAGTAAGAGTTTAAAAGTTTTTACAGTAGGTAGGCAGAGTCAGAGTATGGAATCTAAGAATAAGAAATTGGGGAATTTCCTCTTTGTTTCTTCATTTCAACCTCCTAATAATTCATGTATATTTTCCAAAAGTCTCCCAGAAAACAAGGACTAGGTCAATCCACATATCAGTGAACCATAGCAGAATGCGACTCTGAATTTCATATAAACAGTCATAAAATCAAAAAGACAGGTGCTGGGGTTTTGGCTCAGCACTAGAGTGCTGGCTTCACACTTTCAAAGGTCCTGAGTTGGATCCCCAACACCATACGTGAAAGGAATGAATGAACCAATGCATGAGTGTATGATGAATGAATTAAAGGTATAAGGAGGAGGAGGCAGAGGAGGAGGAGGAGGAGAAATAGAAGAAGATGATGAGAAATTTGACAGAAGGGAAAAAGGGGAGGAGAGTGAGTTTAAAGTGTGGTTTCCAATTCCCAAACGTTAAATTACAGCAGACGGGATAGAGAGAGAAGATGGGAGGGCAGGAGAGGGGGGATAGTAGAGGCTAGAAAAGGTAGCAGAATACAACAGTTACTAACATGGCATTTTGTAAAAACGTGGATGTGTAAACAATGTGATTGTGCAATCTGTATATGGGGTCAAAATGGGAGTTCATAACTCACTTGAATCTAATGTAGGAAATATGGTATCTCAAGAGCTATGTAAGGTTTTAAGCAACCAATATAAAAAAGAGGTCTTCATTTTTCTTTGTAGTTGAGATCTCCTGTTTCCTTGACATGTTTAGTTGTGTTCTCTCCTTTAGTCCTCCCATGCTCTAGTTATTCTGATATGGAAAAACTAGCTGAAATGCCCAACCAGTCTCTAAATCAGTGACACTTTTTCATTAAGCCTAAAGTCACTTTACAATTGCTACAGTCATACTAAATACACTTCTTTGTTTGGAGTTTAAAAGATATTTCCAACAGCTAGATTACAAGGACCTAGAACTCCCATTCTTGTTTATGTAAGAGTGGCTTCATCAGATTAAATGCCGTTCTCTGGAATAACATAAAATAGGAATAATTTACTCATAAGATTCTTACGTAAACCATCTTTATTTACAAAATACTATCTTAAGAATTATTGTTTCATTGAGCTTCAATTGGAGCCAAAGTATAGTCAATTACTAAACTAAAAGCAGTTACTTAAAAACTAAAAATGAGAGATAAGTCAAATTACATTTGAAGAGAGAGCAACAGCATGAGGTTTCTTGTTTGGTTCTGGATGTTGAGTAACAGGCTCATTTGCAGGTGGAAGGAACCCTTCAGGCAACTCACTTGTACTTTCAGAATGGGGGTGAAGAGGGCTGAATTCCAGCTCTTGGGGGAAGATTTTGTGAGGAAAACCCCCTCCCTGCATAGACACTTCGCATTGGAAATGGAGTGGGTGGCGGGTCAGGTGGAAAATAATCTCCAGGTTCCCAGACAAGTTTCCTGGGAGAGGTGGAGGAAAAAAAAGGTCCTCTTCTCATGAACTGACTCCTTGGGTCAACTGGAAACAAGGCACCTCTGACTGGAGGGAACGGTGCCAACACAGAGCCAGAGCCAGTTGCTTGGTTTTCAGCATGGAGAGGTGAATCAGGCACATCAGAGTCCAAAGGAGGCATATTAGGAATTCTGTGTTCTGCTGGTCCCGATGCTCTACCACAATTTGAGTAAAACCTATCTTGCCTTTGTAGAGGAAGACGTGCATCAGAAGAATATGGTTGGCCTGGCGGAGGGATCATCAGCCTGCTGGCCTGTTCCCCTGGAGGAGAGAGGGGCCCAGTCTGAGAAGGTGCTCTCTGAAAATCAGTGAACTTATGACAGCTGGATTCTCTTCCTTTACTGCTAGTCGCATGGTCCAGAGGATTCTCCAGGGCCCCTTGACCCTCTTCCTCCTCCCACTGGAGTGAAAGGTGAGAGTGTGAGTGGACCACTCTTTTCAAAATGAGGAGGTCTCCTTTCAGATGAAGGGTGACCTATTGGTGAGGGCCCATTTGGAGAAGGCTTTCTGCCCATTGCTGAGTTGGAAACATCCAGTGCATCATAGGGATCTTTTTCTACAAGTTCAAATCTAAGCTCCTTCTCAGTTAATTTCTGTCTGTTGCGTGCATTTTGTTTCCTGAAATAACTGAGGTTTCTTTCAGCAATCCGAGCTGCCAACTCACTAGCATCTGCTTCTTTCTCGGAGGAAGTAATCTTCCCCAGACAGGAACGAATGGTACTCTGCAATTGTTCTTCAAGATATTGGGCTCTCTTTCTGTAGGTCTCCAGCTCTTTTATTGTATGGCTCATCTTTTCTTCGACTTTGGAAAGTTTCTCCTTTTGCTCCACACGGCAGTTTTCCTCCACTCTTAATTTCCTGTGCAGTTTCATCATATTTTCTTGACAGCGTTCCATCATGACTTTAAAGTTCTTCTGTAGGGTCTCATTCTCACTTTGCAGCTGTGCATTTTCGGACTGCATGGATGCCTGTTCAGTCTGCAGACTTTTAAGGTGTTCTGTAAGGTCTTCCGTGGTTTTCTCCACTTCAGATGAGAAAGTACATTTTTGATTTCTTCCTCCTTCCAAGATTTCTAAGGAGGCCTTTAGCTTATCACCATAAACCAGGTTCCTCAAAGCTCCTTTGGACTCATCCTCCAAGTGAGCACCAATTTCGGGTTCACTCGTCTTTCCCAGTTCCAGGTGACCACCATCCCTTTGGGCTCCCAGGCTTGGAGAAGATCTATCCTTCATCTTCAGCAAGCATTCACTCAGAGACTCCATGTGATTTTCTGTGTCCCTTAGAACTTGTTCTCCAGCTACTTTAGAGTCCTCTAATATGATTTTTGCTTTATATTGGACACCTCCTTGTTGCCTCTGTGCTTCAGCTTCTCCTTGTATTGTTGGTCTCTGCGTTGGCGGAAGTAGGGATCCTTCATTCAAAACCTCTTTGATTGCCAGCTTCAGTTCTTCCTCATTCACTTGAAAGAGTCTCCAGTTTGTTTTAGCTTCAGCTATTTGTGATCTGAGGGATTCAGATTCACCTTGGAGGGACTGTATCCATCTTGATAGATGCGCCATCGTTTCATCCTGTTGACCATGTTGAGCCTTCTGTGCTTTGAGCTCTTCTTCTAGAAAGAGCATTTCAACGCCATGGCTGGATTCGGGCCTATGCAGCTTTTCGTCGGTTGCCTCCAGCTGTTGTGCTTCTCTTGAACCCTTCTCAAACCTGCAATCCTTTAAAGATGATTCTAAGCCTTCATGTTCTTTTTCAACAAGGCTCACTTTTTCAAGAAGTCCACATTTTGCCTCAATAAGTCCAGCAAGATTTAGAGCCAGCCTTTTTTCTCTTCCCACGTAAAGCCTGCTACGAACCGACTGAAAACCTCTCCAGAAAAGTGAGAGAACAGCAAAAAATCCAAGAGCTGTACACATCACCAACTCCCAAGGAAAGCCATAAGGAAGATGGCCTGGCTTCATGTCTTCGGACAATGCTGCCACAACCCTGGGTGCTTCTTCCAGAACCACCCACTAGGATGGCTGAGAGGCAGCCCTTGGCTCCTCCATCACGCCAAGACAGCTTTGGCTCTTGCCACCACAACCACAGCCTGCCCAGGCAGGCCAACACAGGCTGTGGACACTCAGGTGTTTGGTCAGGAACTCCAACCTGCACCAGGCAACGGAGCAGACCACTGTGATCCCCTTCAGGGGCTGAGCGTATGGTGGGTGGTGGGCGTATGGCGGTGGGAGCCATGATCAAAGGCTCCCAGGAGCCTTGTTGTGCTCAACTGCCCATCAGGGGAGTCTTGTTCGCTTCCCTACCCAGTGCATCCTCATGTGCCACAGGTTTAGGTCCCTCCCACTCCAGCCAGAGAGAATTCCTCTCCATGCCACCCACCCCTTGATTTGGTTTAGGCCAGGCCAAGGCGGGGTTAGTAGGAAGATTCCATCCAGTCATAATAACATTCAGTTTGATGTCACTCAAATTCTAAAGCTGACTAAAGTGTTCAAACAGCTTTTATGGCCTCTATTGGTCTTTGTGTCCCTTGCCTTTTGTTTGAGTGACTCAGTCCTTTCCCTGCCCTTGTGCTCTCCCTATTTCCTACCTTCCTTGCTTCCTTCCTCCCTTCCTGGGTTTTCCCCTTTTCTTCTTCCTTCTTTTCTACCTCCCTGCATCCCTCCAACTTTGCCTTCCTCCCTTCCAACTTTCTCTCTCCCTTCCCTCCCTTTTCTTTTCTTGCAAGTGTTTGGGGTGAAAGTCCATGGCAGGCCAGCCCCAAGCTAGGCAAGGTCACTGCCACTGAGCTACAACATCCCCAGACCTGCTGCCACTTCCTATGCAAGTAACTTGAATTATCTCTAAAGAGAAACTCTCACATGAGTCTACTTTCAAAGTAATTTCAGAAGAGTTGCTAACATGGGCATAAATCAGTTATGACAAGTCATTTTTGAAAAGCACGGCACAGCTAATGTTCCTCCAAAGAAGGAGTGGAAAACTTAATTGGTTTTCAGGTCAGCATTTCTAGACTAGTACAAACCCTCCTAATCCTGATTTCTCCTTAGTCCTATGATTTCTTTAAGTGTCCCCTTTGCTCCTGTTCATGGAGTCATGTGTAGAGAAATTATACCTGGTTCTATTGAACTCTACTTAATTCTTTCTCACCTCTGTGCTCCTTTGGCCAAGTCACTCCTCAACACTTACTGTAGCCCTTTCAATTTTTTTGTCCATTTTCATTTAAAAAACTCTTTCAAAAATTGAACCATTTCGCATGCAGACACAGTCTTCTTGATCTGCTATTAATCCCCCACTACTGACATTGTAAGTTATTGAAATGTACACTTCCGGACCGTTTTCAGATTTTTGATTCCTGTATATCTATCTGTCTATCTATTTACAAACATAACATGGTATTCTGAAAGAATCGTTCTGCTTTTGGAGCTCTACATTGTGTTTTCCAGAAGCAGGCCTATTACACAGAGATGAATCCATGTTACCTAGATTGAGTTCAAACCGGAATGTGCACTCTGATTCCCATTATATTGTTCTACCTACTGATGGACAGTTCAGTGATATCCAGACCTCACCACCTCCCCCATTGAGTAAAACCCTTGTGAAGAGACATGTAGATGCCTTTATGAACATATTGATAATTTTTCATGGCAGTGTTTTCCAAAAACCAGTTAGTAAAATCAATTGATTCCTTTGCAGCCTGAAATTACCTTCATTCCAGTTTACTGGTATAAGAACGGCAGTATATCAGCAACCATTCTCCAATAGTAGTTCAGGCAGAAGTCATTCTAGATAACAAGCAGTTCCGGATCCTCCATGTATTTTACACAGCCCATGACGGGGGACATCCGTCCATTCGTTTAGAACAACTGATGTTTTATGCTGGCAATTTAGGTTTATTTAAAGGAGTGATTAGAAAACAGGTGAGACAGACTGATTAGATTCAGTATGTATGTTGGCTTTGTTTTTCTAGGCCTGAAGTTTTCACATTTCAATTAATTGTAGGTTAAGTATCAGGCAGATTCTTCACTGGGCTTCAAATGTGATAAAGTTGCTTCTTATTTTTAAGAAGGCCGTTGCAATCCTGCATTTATTTTACACCTCAGTGCTTGTTTTACACACAAGCACACACACCCACACACCACACACATCAACACACACACACAAACACATAATTAGAGCACATTTAACACTCAAATAAAGCTTTACCTACTGATTCATAACTAGGGTATTTTTTTAATAAGTATTGTGTCTTGGTCTCTACTGGGGAAACATGGTTCAATGTGAGTTCTCTGGTTTGTTGTAGGGCAGTGAACGTTCACTTGTTGGCAATGATATAGAAATGGGGAGTAAGAGTTTAAAAGTTTTTACAGTAGGTAGGCAGAGTCAGAGTATGGAATCTAAGAATAAGAAATTGGGGAATTTCCTCTTTTTTTCTTCATTTCAACCTCCTAATAATTCATGTATATTTTCCAAAAGTCTCCCAGAAAACAAGGACTAGGTCAATCCACATATCAGTGAACCATAGCAGAATGCGACTCTGAATTTCATATAAACAGTCATAAAATCAAAAAGACAGGTGCTGGGGTTTTGGCTCAGCACTAGAGTGCTGGCTTCACACTTTCAAAGGTCCTGAGTTGGATCCCCAACACCATACGTGAAAGGAATGAATGAACCAATGCATGAGTGTATGATGAATGAATTAAAGGTATAAGGAGGAGGAGGCAGAGGAGGAGGAGGAGGAGAAATAGAAGAAGATGATGAGAAATTTGACAGAAGGGAAAAAGGGGAGGAGAGTGAGTTTAAAGTGTGGTTTCCAATTCCCAAACGTTAAATTACAGCAGACGGGATAGAGAGAGAAGATGGGAGGGCAGGAGAGGGGGGATAGTAGAGGCTAGAAAAGGTAGCAGAATACAACAGTTACTAACATGGCATTTTGTAAAAACGTGGATGTGTAAACAATGTGATTGTGCAATCTGTATATGGGGTCAAAATGGGAGTTCATAACTCACTTGAATCTAATGTAGGAAATATGGTATCTCAAGAGCTATGTAAGGTTTTAAGCAACCAATATAAAAAAGAGGTCTTCATTTTTCTTTGTAGTTGAGATCTCCTGTTTCCTTGACATGTTTAGTTGTGTTCTCTCCTTTAGTCCTCCCATGCTCTAGTTATTCTGATATGGAAAAACTAGCTGAAATGCCCAACCAGTCTCTAAATCAGTGACACTTTTTCATTAAGCCTAAAGTCACTTTACAATTGCTACAGTCATACTAAATACACTTCTTTGTTTGGAGTTTAAAAGATATTTCCATCAGCTAGATTACAAGGACCTAGAACTCCCATTCTTGTTTATGTAAGAGTGGCTTCATCAGATTAAATGCCGTTCTCTGGAATAACATAAAATAGGAATAATTTACTCATAAGATTCTTACGTAAACCATCTTTATTTACAAAATACTATCTTAAGAATTATTGTTTCATTGAGCTTCAATTGGAGCCAAAGTATAGTCAATTACTGAACTAAAAGCAGTTACTTAAAAACTAAAAATGAGAGATAAGTCAAATTACATTTGAAGAGAGAGCAACAGCATGAGGTTTCTTGTTTGGTTCTGGATGTTGAGTAACAGGCTCATTTGCAGGTGGAAGGAACCCTTCAGGCAACTCACTTGTACTTTCAGAATGGGGGTGAAGAGGGCTGAATTCCAGCTCTTGGGGGAAGATTTTGTGAGGAAAACCCCCTCCCTGCATAGACACTTCGCATTGGAAATGGAGTGGGTGGCGGGTCAGGTGGAAAATAATCTCCAGGTTCCCAGACAAGTTTCCTGGGAGAGGTGGAGGAAAAAAAAGGTCCTCTTCTCATGAACTGACTCCTTGGGTCAACTGGAAACAAGGCACCTCTGACTGGAGGGAAAGGTGCCAACACAGAGCCAGAGCCAGTTGCTTGGTTTTCAGCATGGAGAGGTGAATCAGGCACATCAGAGTCCAAAGGAGGCATATTAGGAATTCTGTGTTCTGCTGGTCCCGATGCTCTACCACAATTTGAGTAAAACCTATCTTGCCTTTGTAGAGGAAGACGTGCATCAGAAGAATATGGTTGGCCTGGCGGAGGGATCATCAGCCTGCTGGCCTGTTCCCCTGGAGGAGAGAGGGGCCCAGTCTGAGAAGGTGCTCTCTGAAAATCAGTGAACTTATGACAGCTGGATTCTCTTCCTTTACTGCTAGTCGCATGGTCCAGAGGATTCTCCAGGGCCCCTTGACCCTCTTCCTCCTCCCACTGGAGTGAAAGGTGAGAGTGTGAGTGGACCACTCTTTTCAAAATGAGGAGGTCTCCTTTCAGATGAAGGGTGACCTATTGGTGAGGGCCCATTTGGAGAAGGCTTTCTGCCCATTGCTGAGTTGGAAACATCCAGTGCATCATAGGGATCTTTTTCTACAAGTTCAAATCTAAGCTCCTTCTCAGTTAATTTCTGTCTGTTGCGTGCATTTTGTTTCCTGAAATAACTGAGGTTTCTTTCAGCAATCCGAGCTGCCAACTCACTAGCATCTGCTTCTTTCTCGGAGGAAGTAATCTTCCCCAGACAGGAACGAATGGTACTCTGCAATTGTTCTTCAAGATATTGGGCTCTCTTTCTGTAGGTCTCCAGCTCTTTTATTGTATGGCTCATCTTTTCTTCGACTTTGGAAAGTTTCTCCTTTTGCTCCACACGGCAGTTTTCCTCCACTCTTAATTTCCTGTGCAGTTTCATCATATTTTCTTGATAGCGTTCCATCATGACTTTAAAGTTCTTCTGTAGGGTCTCATTCTCACTTTGCAGCTGTGCATTTTCGGACTGCAAGGATGCCTGTTCAGTCTGCAGACTTTTAAGGTGTTCTGTAAGGTCTTCCGTGGTTTTCTCCACTTCAGATGAGAAAGTACATTTTTGATTTCTTCCTCCTTCCAAGATTTCTAAGGAGGCCTTTAGCTTATCACCATAAACCAGGTTCCTCAAAGCTCCTTTGGACTCATCCTCCAAGTGAGCACCAATTTCGGGTTCACTCGTCTTTCCCAGTTCCAGGTGACCACCATCCCTTTGGGCTCCCAGGCTTGGAGAAGATCTATCCTTCATCTTCAGCAAGCATTCACTCAGAGACTCCATGTGATTTTCTGTGTCCCTTAGAACTTGTTCTCCAGCTACTTTAGAGTCCTCTAATATGATTTTTGCTTTATATTGGACACCTCCTTGTTGCCTCTGTGCTTCAGCTTCTCCTTGTATTGTTGGTCTCTGCGTTGGCGGAAGTAGGGATCCTTCATTCAAAACCTCTTTGATTGCCAGCTTCAGTTCTTCCTCATTCACTTGAAAGAGTCTCCAGTTTGTTTTAGCTTCAGCTATTTGTGATCTGAGGGATTCAGATTCACCTTGGAGGGACTGTATCCATCTTGATAGATGCGCCATCGTTTCATCCTGTTGACCATGTTGAGCCTTCTGTGCTTTGAGCTCTTCTTCTAGAAAGAGCATTTCAACGCCATGGCTGGATTCGGGCCTATGCAGCTTTTCGTCGGTTGCCTCCAGCTGTTGTGCTTCTCTTGAACCCTTCTCAAACCTGCAATCCTTTAAAGATGATTCTAAGCCTTCATGTTCTTTTTCAACAAGGCTCACTTTTTCAAGAAGTCCACATTTTGCCTCAATAAGTCCAGCAAGATTTAGAGCCAGCCTTTTTTCTCTTCCCACGTAAAGCCTGCTACGAACCGACTGAAAACCTCTCCAGAAAAGTGAGAGAACAGCAAAAAATCCAAGAGCTGTACACATCACCAACTCCCAAGGAAAGCCATAAGAAGATGGCCTGGCTTCATGTCTTCGGACAATGCTGCCACAACCCTGGGTGCTTCTTCCAGAACCACCCACTAGGATGGCTGAGAGGCAGCCCTTGGCTCCTTCATCACGCCAAGACAGCTTTGGCTCTTGCCACCACAACCACAGCCTGCCCAGGCAGGCCAACACAGGCTGTGGACACTCAGGTGTTTGGTCAGGAACTCCAACCTGCACCAGGCAACGGAGCAGACCACTGTGATCCCCTTCAGGGGCTGAGCGTATGGTGGGTGGTGGGCGTATGGCGGTGGGAGCCATGATCAAAGGCTCCCAGGAGCCTTGTTGTGCTCAACTGCCCATCAGGGGAGTCTTGTCCGCTTCCCTACCCAGTGCATCCTCATGTGCCACAGGTTTCGGTCCCTCCCACTCCAGCCAGAGAGAATTCCTCTCCATGCCACCCACCCCTTGATTTGGTTTAGGCCAGGCCAAGGCGGGGTTAGTAGGAAGATTCCATCCAGTCATAATAACATTCAGTTTGATGTCACTCAAATTCTAAAGCTGACTAAACTGTTCAAACAGCTTTTATGGCCTCTATTGGTCTTTGTGTCCCTTGCCTTTTGTTTGAGTGACTCAGTCCTTTCCCTGCCCTTGTGCTCTCCCTATTTCCTACCTTCCTTGCTTCCTTCCTCCCTTCCTGGGTTTTCCCCTTTTCTTCTTCCTTCTTTTCTACCTCCCTGCATCCCTCCAACTTTGCCTTCCTCCCTTCCAACTTTCTCTCTCCCTTCCCTCCCTTTTCTTTTCTTGCAAGTGTTTGGGGTGAAAGTCCATGGCAGGCCAGCCCAAGCTAGGCAAGGTCACTGCCACTGAGCTACAACATCCCCAGACCTGCTGCCACTTCCTATGCAAGTAACTTGAATTATCTCTAAAGAGAAACTCTCACATGAGTCTACTTTCAAAGTAATTTCAGAAGAGTTGCTAACATGGGCATAAATCAGTTATGACAAGTCATTTTTGAAAAGCACGGCACAGCTAATGTTCCTCCAAAGAAGGAGTGGAAAACTTAATTGGTTTTCAGGTCAGCATTTCTAGACTAGTACAAACCCTCCTAATCCTGATCTCTCCTTAGTCCTATGATTTCTTTAAGTGTCCCCTTTGCTCCTGTTCATGGAGTCATGTGTACAGAAATTATACCTGGTTCTATTGAACTCTACTTAATTCTTTCTCACCTCTGTGCTCCTTTGGCCAAGTCACTCCTCTACACTTACTGTAACCCTTTCAATTTTTTTGTCCATTTTCATTTAAAAAACTCTTTCAAAAATTGAACCATTTCGCATGCAGACACAGTCTTCTTGATCTGCTATTAATCCCCCACTACTGACATTGTAAGTTATTGAAATGTACACTTCCGGACCGTTTTCAGATTTTTGATTCCTGTATATCTATCTGTCTATCTATTTACAAACATAACATGGTATTCTGAAAGAATCGTTCTGCTTTTGGAGCTCTACATTGTGTTTTCCAGAAGCAGGCCTATTACACAGAGATGAATCCATGTTACCTAGATTGAGTTCAAACCGGAATGTGCACTCTGATTCCCATTATATTGTTCTACCTACTGATGGACAGTTCAGTGATATCCAGACCTCACCACCTCCCCCATTGAGTAAAACCCTTGTGAAGAGACATGTAGATGCCTTTATGAACATATTGATAATTTTTCATGGCAGTGTTTTCCAAAAACCAGTTAGTAAAATCAATTGATTCCTTTGCAGCCTGAAATTACCTTCATTCCAGTTTACTGGTATAAGAACCGCAGTATATCAGCAACCATTCTCCAATAGTAGTTCAGGCAGAAGTCATTCTAGATAACAAGCAGTGCCGGATCCTCCATGTATTTTACACAGCCCATGACAGGGGACATCCGTCCATTCGTTTAGAACAACTGATGTTTTATGCTGGCAATTTAGGTTTATTTAAAGGAGTGATTAGAAAACAGGTGAGACAGACTGATTAGATTCAGTATGTATGTTGGCTTTGTTTTTCTAGGCCTGAAGTTTTCACATTTCAATTAATTGTAGGTTAAGTATCAGGCAGATTCTTCACTGGGCTTCAAATGTGATAAAGTTGCTTCTTATTTTTAAGAAGGCCGTTGCAATCCTGCATTTATTTTACACCTCAGTGCTTGTTTTACACACAAGCACACACACCCACACACCACACACATCAACACACACACACAAACACATAATTAGAGCACATTTAACACTCAAATAAAGCTTTACCTACTGATTCATAACTAGGGTATTTTTTTAATAAGTATTGTGTCTTGGTCTCTACTGGGGAAACATGGTTCAATGTGAGTTCTCTGGTTTGTTGTAGGGCAGTGAACGTTCACTTGTTGGCAATGATATAGAAATGGGGAGTAAGAGTTTAAAAGTTTTTACAGTAGGTAGGCAGAGTCAGAGTATGGAATCTAAGAATAAGAAATTGGGGAATTTCCTCTTTTTTTCTTCATTTCAACCTCCTAATAATTCATGTATATTTTCCAAAAGTCTCCCAGAAAACAAGGACTAGGTCAATCCACATATCAGTGAACCATAGCAGAATGCGACTCTGAATTTCATATAAACAGTCATAAAATCAAAAAGACAGGTGCTGGGGTTTTGGCTCAGCACTAGAGTGCTGGCTTCACACTTTCAAAGGTCCTGAGTTGGATCCCCAACACCATACGTGAAAGGAATGAATGAACCAATGCATGAGTGTATGATGAATGAATTAAAGGTATAAGGAGGAGGAGGCAGAGGAGGAGGAGGAGGAGAAATAGAAGAAGATGATGAGAAATTTGACAGAAGGGAAAAAGGGGAGGAGAGTGAGTTTAAAGTGTGGTTTCCAATTCCCAAACGTTAAATTACAGCAGACGGGATAGAGAGAGAAGATGGGAGGGCAGGAGAGGGGGGATAGTAGAGGCTAGAAAAGGTAGCAGAATACAACAGTTACTAACATGGCATTTTGTAAAAACGTGGATGTGTAAACAATGTGATTGTGCAATCTGTATATGGGGTCAAAATGGGAGTTCATAACTCACTTGAATCTAATGTAGGAAATATGGTATCTCAAGAGCTATGTAAGGTTTTAAGCAACCAATATAAAAAAGAGGTCTTCATTTTTCTTTGTAGTTGAGATCTCCTGTTTCCTTGACATGTTTAGTTGTGTTCTCTCCTTTAGTCCTCCCATGCTCTAGTTATTCTGATATGGAAAAACTAGCTGAAATGCCCAACCAGTCTCTAAATCAGTGACACTTTTTCATTAAGCCTAAAGTCACTTTACAATTGCTACAGTCATACTAAATACACTTCTTTGTTTGGAGTTTAAAAGATATTTCCATCAGCTAGATTACAAGGACCTAGAACTCCCATTCTTGTTTATGTAAGAGTGGCTTCATCAGATTAAATGCCGTTCTCTGGAATAACATAAAATAGGAATAATTTACTCATAAGATTCTTACGTAAACCATCTTTATTTACAAAATACTATCTTAAGAATTATTGTTTCATTGAGCTTCAATTGGAGCCAAAGTATAGTCAATTACTGAACTAAAAGCAGTTACTTAAAAACTAAAAATGAGAGATAAGTCAAATTACATTTGAAGAGAGAGCAACAGCATGAGGTTTCTTGTTTGGTTCTGGATGTTGAGTAACAGGCTCATTTGCAGGTGGAAGGAACCCTTCAGGCAACTCACTTGTACTTTCAGAATGGGGGTGAAGAGGGCTGAATTCCAGCTCTTGGGGGAAGATTTTGTGAGGAAAACCCCCTCCCTGCATAGACACTTCGCATTGGAAATGGAGTGGGTGGCGGGTCAGGTGGAAAATAATCTCCAGGTTCCCAGACAAGTTTCCTGGGAGAGGTGGAGGAAAAAAAAGGTCCTCTTCTCATGAACTGACTCCTTGGGTCAACTGGAAACAAGGCACCTCTGACTGGAGGGAAAGGTGCCAACACAGAGCCAGAGCCAGTTGCTTGGTTTTCAGCATGGAGAGGTGAATCAGGCACATCAGAGTCCAAAGGAGGCATATTAGGAATTCTGTGTTCTGCTGGTCCCGATGCTCTACCACAATTTGAGTAAAACCTATCTTGCCTTTGTAGAGGAAGACGTGCATCAGAAGAATATGGTTGGCCTGGCGGAGGGATCATCAGCCTGCTGGCCTGTTCCCCTGGAGGAGAGAGGGGCCCAGTCTGAGAAGGTGCTCTCTGAAAATCAGTGAACTTATGACAGCTGGATTCTCTTCCTTTACTGCTAGTCGCATGGTCCAGAGGATTCTCCAGGGCCCCTTGACCCTCTTCCTCCTCCCACTGGAGTGAAAGGTGAGAGTGTGAGTGGACCACTCTTTTCAAAATGAGGAGGTCTCCTTTCAGATGAAGGGTGACCTATTGGTGAGGGCCCATTTGGAGAAGGCTTTCTGCCCATTGCTGAGTTGGAAACATCCAGTGCATCATAGGGATCTTTTTCTACAAGTTCAAATCTAAGCTCCTTCTCAGTTAATTTCTGTCTGTTGCGTGCATTTTGTTTCCTGAAATAACTGAGGTTTCTTTCAGCAATCCGAGCTGCCAACTCACTAGCATCTGCTTCTTTCTCGGAGGAAGTAATCTTCCCCAGACAGGAACGAATGGTACTCTGCAATTGTTCTTCAAGATATTGGGCTCTCTTTCTGTAGGTCTCCAGCTCTTTTATTGTATGGCTCATCTTTTCTTCGACTTTGGAAAGTTTCTCCTTTTGCTCCACACGGCAGTTTTCCTCCACTCTTAATTTCCTGTGCAGTTTCATCATATTTTCTTGACAGCGTTCCATCATGACTTTAAAGTTCTTCTGTAGGGTCTCATTCTCACTTTGCAGCTGTGCATTTTCGGACTGCATGGATGCCTGTTCAGTCTGCAGACTTTTAAGGTGTTCTGTAAGGTCTTCCGTGGTTTTCTCCACTTCAGATGAGAAAGTACATTTTTGATTTCTTCCTCCTTCCAAGATTTCTAAGGAGGCCTTTAGCTTATCACCATAAACCAGGTTCCTCAAAGCTCCTTTGGACTCATCCTCCAAGTGAGCACCAATTTCGGGTTCACTCGTCTTTCCCAGTTCCAGGTGACCACCATCCCTTTGGGCTCCCAGGCTTGGAGAAGATCTATCCTTCATCTTCAGCAAGCATTCACTCAGAGACTCCATGTGATTTTCTGTGTCCCTTAGAACTTGTTCTCCAGCTACTTTAGAGTCCTCTAATATGATTTTTGCTTTATATTGGACACCTCCTTGTTGCCTCTGTGCTTCAGCTTCTCCTTGTATTGTTGGTCTCTGCGTTGGCGGAAGTAGGGATCCTTCATTCAAAACCTCTTTGATTGCCAGCTTCAGTTCTTCCTCATTCACTTGAAAGAGTCTCCAGTTTGTTTTAGCTTCAGCTATTTGTGATCTGAGGGATTCAGATTCACCTTGGAGGGACTGTATCCATCTTGATAGATGCGCCATCGTTTCATCCTGTTGACCATGTTGAGCCTTCTGTGCTTTGAGCTCTTCTTCTAGAAAGAGCATTTCAACGCCATGGCTGGATTCGGGCCTATGCAGCTTTTCGTCGGTTGCCTCCAGCTGTTGTGCTTCTCTTGAACCCTTCTCAAACCTGCAATCCTTTAAAGATGATTCTAAGCCTTCATGTTCTTTTTCAACAAGGCTCACTTTTTCAAGAAGTCCACATTTTGCCTCAATAAGTCCAGCAAGATTTAGAGCCAGCCTTTTTTCTCTTCCCACGTAAAGCCTGCTACGAACCGACTGAAAACCTCTCCAGAAAAGTGAGAGAACAGCAAAAAATCCAAGAGCTGTACACATCACCAACTCCCAAGGAAAGCCATAAGGAAGATGGCCTGGCTTCATGTCTTCGGACAATGCTGCCACAACCCTGGGTGCTTCTTCCAGAACCACCCACTAGGATGGCTGAGAGGCAGCCCTTGGCTCCTCCATCACGCCAAGACAGCTTTGGCTCTTGCCACCACAACCACAGCCTGCCCAGGCAGGCCAACACAGGCTGTGGACACTCAGGTGTTTGGTCAGGAACTCCAACCTGCACCAGGCAACGGAGCAGACCACTGTGATCCCCTTCAGGGGCTGAGCGTATGGTGGGTGGTGGGCGTATGGCGGTGGGAGCCATGATCAAAGGCTCCCAGGAGCCTTGATGTGCTCAACTGCCCATCAGGGGAGTCTTGTCCGCTTCCCTACCCAGTGCATCCTCATGTGCCACAGGTTTAGGTCCCTCCCACTCCAGCCAGAGAGAATTCCTCTCCATGCCACCCACCCCTTGATTTGGTTTAGGCCAGGCCAAGGCGGGGTTAGTAGGAAGATTCCATCCAGTCATAATAACATTCAGTTTGATGTCACTCAAATTCTAAAGCTGACTAAAGTGTTCAAACAGCTTTTATGGCCTCTATTGGTCTTTGTGTCCCTTGCCTTTTGTTTGAGTGACTCAGTCCTTTCCCTGCCCTTGTGCTCTCCCTATTTCCTACCTTCCTTGCTTCCTTCCTCCCTTCCTGGGTTTTCCCCTTTTCTTCTTCCTTCTTTTCTACCTCCCTGCATCCCTCCAACTTTGCCTTCCTCCCTTCCAACTTTCTCTCTCCCTTCCCTCCCTTTTCTTTTCTTGCAAGTGTTTGGGGTGAAAGTCCATGGCAGGCCAGCCCCAAGCTAGGCAAGGTCACTGCCACTGAGCTACAACATCCCCAGACCTGCTGCCACTTCCTATGCAAGCAACTTGAATTATCTCTAAAGAGAAACTCTCACATGAGTCTACTTTCAAAGTAATTTCAGAAGAGTTGCTAACATGGGCATAAATCAGTTATGACAAGTCATTTTTGAAAAGCACGGCACAGCTAATGTTCCTCCAAAGAAGGAGTGGAAAACTTAATTGGTTTTCAGGTCAGCATTTCTAGACTAGTACAAACCCTCCTAATCCTGATCTCTCCTTAGTCCTATGATTTCTTTAAGTGTCCCCTTTGCTCCTGTTCATGGAGTCATGTGTAGAGAAATTATACCTGGTTCTATTGAACTCTACTTAATTCTTTCTCACCTCTGTGCTCCTTTGGCCAAGTCACTCCTCAACACTTACTGTAGCCCTTTCAATTTTTTTGTCCATTTTCATTTAAAAAACTCTTTCAAAAATTGAACCATTTCGCATGCAGACACAGTCTTCTTGATCTGCTATTAATCCCCCACTACTGACATTGTAAGTTATTGAAATGTACACTTCCGGACCGTTTTCAGATTTTTGATTCCTGTATATCTATCTGTCTATCTATTTACAAACATAACATGGTATTCTGAAAGAATCGTTCTGCTTTTGGAGCTCTACATTGTGTTTTCCAGAAGCAGGCCTATTACACAGAGATGAATCCATGTTACCTAGATTGAGTTCAAACCGGAATGTGCACTCTGATTCCCATTATATTGTTCTACCTACTGATGGACAGTTCAGTGATATCCAGACCTCACCACCTCCCCCATTGAGTAAAACCCTTGTGAAGAGACATGTAGATGCCTTTATGAACATATTGATAATTTTTCATGGCAGTGTTTTCCAAAAACCAGTTAGTAAAATCAATTGATTCCTTTGCAGCCTGAAATTACCTTCATTCCAGTTTACTGGTATAAGAACGGCAGTATATCAGCAACCATTCTCCAATAGTAGTTCAGGCAGAAGTCATTCTAGATAACAAGCAGTTCCGGATCCTCCATGTATTTTACACAGCCCATGACGGGGGACATCCGTCCATTCGTTTAGAACAACTGATGTTTTATGCTGGCAATTTAGGTTTATTTAAAGGAGTGATTAGAAAACAGGTGAGACAGACTGATTAGATTCAGTATGTATGTTGGCTTTGTTTTTCTAGGCCTGAAGTTTTCACATTTCAATTAATTGTAGGTTAAGTATCAGGCAGATTCTTCACTGGGCTTCAAATGTGATAAAGTTGCTTCTTATTTTTAAGAAGGCCGTTGCAATCCTGCATTTATTTTACACCTCAGTGCTTGTTTTACACACAAGCACACACACCCACACACCACACACATCAACACACACACACAAACACATAATTAGAGCACATTTAACACTCAAATAAAGCTTTACCTACTGATTCATAACTAGGGTATTTTTTTAATAAGTATTGTGTCTTGGTCTCTACTGGGGAAACATGGTTCAATGTGAGTTCTCTGGTTTGTTGTAGGGCAGTGAACGTTCACTTGTTGGCAATGATATAGAAATGGGGAGTAAGAGTTTAAAAGTTTTTACAGTAGGTAGGCAGAGTCAGAGTATGGAATCTAAGAATAAGAAATTGGGGAATTTCCTCTTTTTTTCTTCATTTCAACCTCCTAATAATTCATGTATATTTTCCAAAAGTCTCCCAGAAAACAAGGACTAGGTCAATCCACATATCAGTGAACCATAGCAGAATGCGACTCTGAATTTCATATAAACAGTCATAAAATCAAAAAGACAGGTGCTGGGGTTTTGGCTCAGCACTAGAGTGCTGGCTTCACACTTTCAAAGGTCCTGAGTTGGATCCCCAACACCATACGTGAAAGGAATGAATGAACCAATGCATGAGTGTATGATGAATGAATTAAAGGTATAAGGAGGAGGAGGCAGAGGAGGAGGAGGAGGAGAAATAGAAGAAGATGATGAGAAATTTGACAGAAGGGAAAAAGGGGAGGAGAGTGAGTTTAAAGTGTGGTTTCCAATTCCCAAACGTTAAATTACAGCAGACGGGATAGAGAGAGAAGATGGGAGGGCAGGAGAGGGGGGATAGTAGAGGCTAGAAAAGGTAGCAGAATACAACAGTTACTAACATGGCATTTTGTAAAAACGTGGATGTGTAAACAATGTGATTGTGCAATCTGTATATGGGGTCAAAATGGGAGTTCATAACTCACTTGAATCTAATGTAGGAAATATGGTATCTCAAGAGCTATGTAAGGTTTTAAGCAACCAATATAAAAAAGAGGTCTTCATTTTTCTTTGTAGTTGAGATCTCCTGTTTCCTTGACATGTTTAGTTGTGTTCTCTCCTTTAGTCCTCCCATGCTCTAGTTATTCTGATATGGAAAAACTAGCTGAAATGCCCAACCAGTCTCTAAATCAGTGACACTTTTTCATTAAGCCTAAAGTCACTTTACAATTGCTACAGTCATACTAAATACACTTCTTTGTTTGGAGTTTAAAAGATATTTCCATCAGCTAGATTACAAGGACCTAGAACTCCCATTCTTGTTTATGTAAGAGTGGCTTCATCAGATTAAATGCCGTTCTCTGGAATAACATAAAATAGGAATAATTTACTCATAAGATTCTTACGTAAACCATCTTTATTTACAAAATACTATCTTAAGAATTATTGTTTCATTGAGCTTCAATTGGAGCCAAAGTATAGTCAATTACTGAACTAAAAGCAGTTACTTAAAAACTAAAAATGAGAGATAAGTCAAATTACATTTGAAGAGAGAGCAACAGCATGAGGTTTCTTGTTTGGTTCTGGATGTTGAGTAACAGGCTCATTTGCAGGTGGAAGGAACCCTTCAGGCAACTCACTTGTACTTTCAGAATGGGGGTGAAGAGGGCTGAATTCCAGCTCTTGGGGGAAGATTTTGTGAGGAAAACCCCCTCCCTGCATAGACACTTCGCATTGGAAATGGAGTGGGTGGCGGGTCAGGTGGAAAATAATCTCCAGGTTCCCAGACAAGTTTCCTGGGAGAGGTGGAGGAAAAAAAAGGTCCTCTTCTCATGAACTGACTCCTTGGGTCAACTGGAAACAAGGCACCTCTGACTGGAGGGAAAGGTGCCAACACAGAGCCAGAGCCAGTTGCTTGGTTTTCAGCATGGAGAGGTGAATCAGGCACATCAGAGTCCAAAGGAGGCATATTAGGAATTCTGTGTTCTGCTGGTCCCGATGCTCTACCACAATTTGAGTAAAACCTATCTTGCCTTTGTAGAGGAAGACGTGCATCAGAAGAATATGGTTGGCCTGGCGGAGGGATCATCAGCCTGCTGGCCTGTTCCCCTGGAGGAGAGAGGGGCCCAGTCTGAGAAGGTGCTCTCTGAAAATCAGTGAACTTATGACAGCTGGATTCTCTTCCTTTACTGCTAGTCGCATGGTCCAGAGGATTCTCCAGGGCCCCTTGACCCTCTTCCTCCTCCCACTGGAGTGAAAGGTGAGAGTGTGAGTGGACCACTCTTTTCAAAATGAGGAGGTCTCCTTTCAGACGAAGGGTGACCTATTGGTGAGGGCCCATTTGGAGAAGGCTTTCTGCCCATTGCTGAGTTGGAAACATCCAGTGCATCATAGGGATCTTTTTCTACAAGTTCAAATCTAAGCTCCTTCTCAGTTAATTTCTGTCTGTTGCGTGCATTTTGTTTCCTGAAATAACTGAGGTTTCTTTCAGCAATCCGAGCTGCCAACTCACTAGCATCTGCTTCTTTCTCGGAGGAAGTAATCTTCCCCAGACAGGAACGAATGGTACTCTGCAATTGTTCTTCAAGATATTGGGCTCTCTTTCTGTAGGTCTCCAGCTCTTTTATTGTATGGCTCATCTTTTCTTCGACTTTGGAAAGTTTCTCCTTTTGCTCCACACGGCAGTTTTCCTCCACTCTTAATTTCCTGTGCAGTTTCATCATATTTTCTTGACAGCGTTCCATCATGACTTTAAAGTTCTTCTGTAGGGTCTCATTCTCACTTTGCAGCTGTGCATTTTCGGACTGCATGGATGCCTGTTCAGTCTGCAGACTTTTAAGGTGTTCTGTAAGGTCTTCCGTGGTTTTCTCCACTTCAGATGAGAAAGTACATTTTTGATTTCTTCCTCCTTCCAAGATTTCTAAGGAGGCCTTTAGCTTATCACCATAAACCAGGTTCCTCAAAGCTCCTTTGGACTCATCCTCCAAGTGAGCACCAATTTCGGGTTCACTCGTCTTTCCCAGTTCCAGGTGACCACCATCCCTTTGGGCTCCCAGGCTTGGAGAAGATCTATCCTTCATCTTCAGCAAGCATTCACTCAGAGACTCCATGTGATTTTCTGTGTCCCTTAGAACTTGTTCTCCAGCTACTTTAGAGTCCTCTAATATGATTTTTGCTTTATATTGGACACCTCCTTGTTGCCTCTGTGCTTCAGCTTCTCCTTGTATTGTTGGTCTCTGCGTTGGCGGAAGTAGGGATCCTTCATTCAAAACCTCTTTGATTGCCAGCTTCAGTTCTTCCTCATTCACTTGAAAGAGTCTCCAGTTTGTTTTAGCTTCAGCTATTTGTGATCTGAGGGATTCAGATTCACCTTGGAGGGACTGTATCCATCTTGATAGATGCGCCATCGTTTCATCCTGTTGACCATGTTGAGCCTTCTGTGCTTTGAGCTCTTCTTCTAGAAAGAGCATTTCAACGCCATGGCTGGATTCGGGCCTATGCAGCTTTTCGTCGGTTGCCTCCAGCTGTTGTGCTTCTCTTGAACCCTTCTCAAACCTGCAATCCTTTAAAGATGATTCTAAGCCTTCATGTTCTTTTTCAACAAGGCTCACTTTTTCAAGAAGTCCACATTTTGCCTCAATAAGTCCAGCAAGATTTAGAGCCAGCCTTTTTTCTCTTCCCACGTAAAGCCTGCTACGAACCGACTGAAAACCTCTCCAGAAAAGTGAGAGAACAGCAAAAAATCCAAGAGCTGTACACATCACCAACTCCCAAGGAAAGCCATAAGGAAGATGGCCTGGCTTCATGTCTTCGGACAATGCTGCCACAACCCTGGGTGCTTCTTCCAGAACCACCCACTAGGATGGCTGAGAGGCAGCCCTTGGCTCCTCCATCACGCCAAGACAGCTTTGGCTCTTGCCACCACAACCACAGCCTGCCCAGGCAGGCCAACACAGGCTGTGGACACTCAGGTGTTTGGTCAGGAACTCCAACCTGCACCAGGCAACGGAGCAGACCACTGTGATCCCCTTCAGGGGCTGAGCGTATGGTGGGTGGTGGGCGTATGGCGGTGGGAGCCATGATCAAAGGCTCCCAGGAGCCTTGTTGTGCTCAACTGCCCATCAGGGGAGTCTTGTCCGCTTCCCTACCCAGTGCATCCTCATGTGCCACAGGTTTAGGTCCCTCCCACTCCAGCCAGAGAGAATTCCTCTCCATGCCACCCACCCCTTGATTTGGTTTAGGCCAGGCCAAGGCGGGGTTAGTAGGAAGATTCCATCCAGTCATAATAACATTCAGTTTGATGTCACTCAAATTCTAAAGCTGACTAAACTGTTCAAACAGCTTTTATGGCCTCTATTGGTCTTTGTGTCCCTTGCCTTTTGTTTGAGTGACTCAGTCCTTTCCCTGCCCTTGTGCTCTCCCTATTTCCTACCTTCCTTGCTTCCTTCCTCCCTTCCTGGGTTTTCCCCTTTTCTTCTTCCTTCTTTTCTACCTCCCTGCATCCCTCCAACTTTGCCTTCCTCCCTTCCAACTTTCTCTCTCCCTTCCCTCCCTTTTCTTTTCTTGCAAGTGTTTGGGGTGAAAGTCCATGGCAGGCCAGCCCCAAGCTAGGCAAGGTCACTGCCACTGAGATACAACATCCCCAGACCTGCTGCCACTTCCTATGCAAGCAACTTGAATTATCTCTAAAGAGAAACTCTCACATGAGTCTACTTTCAAAGTAATTTCAGAAGAGTTGCTAACATGGGCATAAATCAGTTATGACAAGTCATTTTTGAAAAGCACGGCACAGCTAATGTTCCTCCAAAGAAGGAGTGGAAAACTTAATTGGTTTTCAGGTCAGCATTTCTAGACTAGTACAAACCCTCCTAATCCTGATCTCTCCTTAGTCCTATGATTTCTTTAAGTGTCCCCTTTGCTCCTGTTCATGGAGTCATGTGTAGAGAAATTATACCTGGTTCTATTGAACTCTACTTAATTCTTTCTCACCTCTGTGCTCCTTTGGCCAAGTCACTCCTCAACACTTACTGTAGCCCTTTCAATTTTTTTGTCCATTTTCATTTAAAAAACTCTTTCAAAAATTGAACCATTTCGCATGCAGACACAGTCTTCTTGATCTGCTATTAATCCCCCACTACTGACATTGTAAGTTATTGAAATGTACACTTCCGGACCGTTTTCAGATTTTTGATTCCTGTATATCTATCTGTCTATCTATTTACAAACATAACATGGTATTCTGAAAGAATCGTTCTGCTTTTGGAGCTCTACATTGTGTTTTCCAGAAGCAGGCCTATTACACAGAGATGAATCCATGTTACCTAGATTGAGTTCAAACCGGAATGTGCACTCTGATTCCCATTATATTGTTCTACCTACTGATGGACAGTTCAGTGATATCCAGACCTCACCACCTCCCCCATTGAGTAAAACCCTTGTGAAGAGACATGTAGATGCCTTTATGAACATATTGATAATTTTTCATGGCAGTGTTTTCCAAAAACCAGTTAGTAAAATCAATTGATTCCTTTGCAGCCTGAAATTACCTTCATTCCAGTTTACTGGTATAAGAACGGCAGTATATCAGCAACCATTCTCCAATAGTAGTTCAGGCAGAAGTCATTCTAGATAACAAGCAGTTCCGGATCCTCCATGTATTTTACACAGCCCATGACGGGGGACATCCGTCCATTCGTTTAGAACAACTGATGTTTTATGCTGGCAATTTAGGTTTATTTAAAGGAGTGATTAGAAAACAGGTGAGACAGACTGATTAGATTCAGTATGTATGTTGGCTTTGTTTTTCTAGGCCTGAAGTTTTCACATTTCAATTAATTGTAGGTTAAGTATCAGGCAGATTCTTCACTGGGCTTCAAATGTGATAAAGTTGCTTCTTATTTTTAAGAAGGCCGTTGCAATCCTGCATTTATTTTACACCTCAGTGCTTGTTTTACACACAAGCACACACACCCACACACCACACACATCAACACACACACACAAACACATAATTAGAGCACATTTAACACTCAAATAAAGCTTTACCTACTGATTCATAACTAGGGTATTTTTTTAATAAGTATTGTGTCTTGGTCTCTACTGGGGAAACATGGTTCAATGTGAGTTCTCTGGTTTGTTGTAGGGCAGTGAACGTTCACTTGTTGGCAATGATATAGAAATGGGGAGTAAGAGTTTAAAAGTTTTTACAGTAGGTAGGCAGAGTCAGAGTATGGAATCTAAGAATAAGAAATTGGGGAATTTCCTCTTTTTTTCTTCATTTCAACCTCCTAATAATTCATGTATATTTTCCAAAAGTCTCCCAGAAAACAAGGACTAGGTCAATCCACATATCAGTGAACCATAGCAGAATGCGACTCTGAATTTCATATAAACAGTCATAAAATCAAAAAGACAGGTGCTGGGGTTTTGGCTCAGCACTAGAGTGCTGGCTTCACACTTTCAAAGGTCCTGAGTTGGATCCCCAACACCATACGTGAAAGGAATGAATGAACCAATGCATGAGTGTATGATGAATGAATTAAAGGTATAAGGAGGAGGAGGCAGAGGAGGAGGAGGAGGAGAAATAGAAGAAGATGATGAGAAATTTGACAGAAGGGAAAAAGGGGAGGAGAGTGAGTTTAAAGTGTGGTTTCCAATTCCCAAACGTTAAATTACAGCAGACGGGATAGAGAGAGAAGATGGGAGGGCAGGAGAGGGGGGATAGTAGAGGCTAGAAAAGGTAGCAGAATACAACAGTTACTAACATGGCATTTTGTAAAAACGTGGATGTGTAAACAATGTGATTGTGCAATCTGTATATGGGGTCAAAATGGGAGTTCATAACTCACTTGAATCTAATGTAGGAAATATGGTATCTCAAGAGCTATGTAAGGTTTTAAGCAACCAATATAAAAAAGAGGTCTTCATTTTTCTTTGTAGTTGAGATCTCCTGTTTCCTTGACATGTTTAGTTGTGTTCTCTCCTTTAGTCCTCCCATGCTCTAGTTATTCTGATATGGAAAAACTAGCTGAAATGCCCAACCAGTCTCTAAATCAGTGACACTTTTTCATTAAGCCTAAAGTCACTTTACAATTGCTACAGTCATACTAAATACACTTCTTTGTTTGGAGTTTAAAAGATATTTCCATCAGCTAGATTACAAGGACCTAGAACTCCCATTCTTGTTTATGTAAGAGTGGCTTCATCAGATTAAATGCCGTTCTCTGGAATAACATAAAATAGGAATAATTTACTCATAAGATTCTTACGTAAACCATCTTTATTTACAAAATACTATCTTAAGAATTATTGTTTCATTGAGCTTCAATTGGAGCCAAAGTATAGTCAATTACTGAACTAAAAGCAGTTACTTAAAAACTAAAAATGAGAGATAAGTCAAATTACATTTGAAGAGAGAGCAACAGCATGAGGTTTCTTGTTTGGTTCTGGATGTTGAGTAACAGGCTCATTTGCAGGTGGAAGGAACCCTTCAGGCAACTCACTTGTACTTTCAGAATGGGGGTGAAGAGGGCTGAATTCCAGCTCTTGGGGGAAGATTTTGTGAGGAAAACCCCCTCCCTGCATAGACACTTCGCATTGGAAATGGAGTGGGTGGCGGGTCAGGTGGAAAATAATCTCCAGGTTCCCAGACAAGTTTCCTGGGAGAGGTGGAGGAAAAAAAAGGTCCTCTTCTCATGAACTGACTCCTTGGGTCAACTGGAAACAAGGCACCTCTGACTGGAGGGAAAGGTGCCAACACAGAGCCAGAGCCAGTTGCTTGGTTTTCAGCATGGAGAGGTGAATCAGGCACATCAGAGTCCAAAGGAGGCATATTAGGAATTCTGTGTTCTGCTGGTCCCGATGCTCTACCACAATTTGAGTAAAACCTATCTTGCCTTTGTAGAGGAAGACGTGCATCAGAAGAATATGGTTGGCCTGGCGGAGGGATCATCAGCCTGCTGGCCTGTTCCCCTGGAGGAGAGAGGGGCCCAGTCTGAGAAGGTGCTCTCTGAAAATCAGTGAACTTATGACAGGTGGATTCTCTTCCTTTACTGCTAGTCGCATGGTCCAGAGGATTCTCCAGGGCCCCTTGACCCTCTTCCTCCTCCCACTGGAGTGAAAGGTGAGAGTGTGAGTGGACCACTCTTTTCAAAATGAGGAGGTCTCCTTTCAGATGAAGGGTGACCTATTGGTGAGGGCCCATTTGGAGAAGGCTTTCTGCCCATTGCTGAGTTGGAAACATCCAGTGCATCATAGGGATCTTTTTCTACAAGTTCAAATCTAAGCTCCTTCTCAGTTAATTTCTGTCTGTTGCGTGCATTTTGTTTCCTGAAATAACTGAGGTTTCTTTCAGCAATCCGAGCTGCCAACTCACTAGCATCTGCTTCTTTCTCGGAGGAAGTAATCTTCCCCAGACAGGAACGAATGGTACTCTGCAATTGTTCTTCAAGATATTGGGCTCTCTTTCTGTAGGTCTCCAGCTCTTTTATTGTATGGCTCATCTTTTCTTCGACTTTGGAAAGTTTCTCCTTTTGCTCCACACGGCAGTTTTCCTCCACTCTTAATTTCCTGTGCAGTTTCATCATATTTTCTTGACAGCGTTCCATCATGACTTTAAAGTTCTTCTGTAGGGTCTCATTCTCACTTTGCAGCTGTGCATTTTCGGACTGCAAGGATGCCTGTTCAGTCTGCAGACTTTTAAGGTGTTCTGTAAGGTCTTCCGTGGTTTTCTCCACTTCAGATGAGAAAGTACATTTTTGATTTCTTCCTCCTTCCAAGATTTCTAAGGAGGCCTTTAGCTTATCACCATAAACCAGGTTCCTCAAAGCTCCTTTGGACTCATCCTCCAAGTGAGCACCAATTTCGGGTTCACTCGTCTTTCCCAGTTCCAGGTGACCACCATCCCTTTGGGCTCCCAGGCTTGGAGAAGATCTATCCTTCATCTTCAGCAAGCATTCACTCAGAGACTCCATGTGATTTTCTGTGTCCCTTAGAACTTGTTCTCCAGCTACTTTAGAGTCCTCTAATATGATTTTTGCTTTATATTGGACACCTCCTTGTTGCCTCTGTGCTTCAGCTTCTCCTTGTATTGTTGGTCTCTGCGTTGGCGGAAGTAGGGATCCTTCATTCAAAACCTCTTTGATTGCCAGCTTCAGTTCTTCCTCATTCACTTGAAAGAGTCTCCAGTTTGTTTTAGCTTCAGCTATTTGTGATCTGAGGGATTCAGATTCACCTTGGAGGGACTGTATCCATCTTGATAGATGCGCCATCGTTTCATCCTGTTGACCATGTTGAGCCTTCTGTGCTTTGAGCTCTTCTTCTAGAAAGAGCATTTCAACGCCATGGCTGGATTCAGGCCTATGCAGCTTTTCGTCGGTTGCCTCCAGCTGTTGTGCTTCTCTTGAACCCTTCTCAAACCTGCAATCCTTTAAAGATGATTCTAAGCCTTCATGTTCTTTTTCAACAAGGCTCACTTTTTCAAGAAGTCCACATTTTGCCTCAATAAGTCCAGCAAGATTTAGAGCCAGCCTTTTTTCTCTTCCCACGTAAAGCCTGCTACGAACCGACTGAAAACCTCTCCAGAAAAGTGAGAGAACAGCAAAAAATCCAAGAGCTGTACACATCACCAACTCCCAAGGAAAGCCATAAGGAAGATGGCCTGGCTTCATGTCTTCGGACAATGCTGCCACAACCCTGGGTGCTTCTTCCAGAACCACCCACTAGGATGGCTGAGAGGCAGCCCTTGGCTCCTCCATCACGCCAAGACAGCTTTGGCTCTTGCCACCACAACCACAGCCTGCCCAGGCAGGCCAACACAGGCTGTGGACACTCAGGTGTTTGGTCAGGAACTCCAACCTGCACCAGGCAACGGAGCAGACCACTGTGATCCCCTTCAGGGGCTGAGCGTATGGTGGGTGGTGGGCGTATGGCGGTGGGAGCCATGATCAAAGGCTCCCAGGAGCCTTGATGTGCTCAACTGCCCATCAGGGGAGTCTTGTCCGCTTCCCTACCCAGTGCATCCTCATGTGCCACAGGTTTCGGTCCCTCCCACTCCAGCCAGAGAGAATTCCTCTCCATGCCACCCACCCCTTGATTTGGTTTAGGCCAGGCCAAGGCGGGGTTAGTAGGAAGATTCCATCCAGTCATAATAACATTCAGTTTGATGTCACTCAAATTCTAAAGCTGACTAAAGTGTTCAAACAGCTTTTATGGCCTCTATTGGTCTTTGTGTCCCTTGCCTTTTGTTTGAGTGACTCAGTCCTTTCCCTGCCCTTGTGCTCTCCCTATTTCCTACCTTCCTTGCTTCCTTCCTCCCTTCCTGGGTTTTCCCCTTTTCTTCTTCCTTCTTTTCTACCTCCCTGCATCCCTCCAACTTTGCCTTCCTCCCTTCCAACTTTCTCTCTCCCTTCCCTCCCTTTTCTTTTCTTGCAAGTGTTTGGGGTGAAAGTCCATGGCAGGCCAGCCCCAAGCTAGGCAAGGTCACTGCCACTGAGCTACAACATCCCCAGACCTGCTGCCACTTCCTATGCAAGCAACTTGAATTATCTCTAAAGAGAAACTCTCACATGAGTCTACTTTCAAAGTAATTTCAGAAGAGTTGCTAACATGGGCATAAATCAGTTATGACAAGTCATTTTTGAAAAGCACGGCACAGCTAATGTTCCTCCAAAGAAGGAGTGGAAAACTTAATTGGTTTTCAGGTCAGCATTTCTAGACTAGTACAAACCCTCCTAATCCTGATCTCTCCTTAGTCCTATGATTTCTTTAAGTGTCCCCTTTGCTCCTGTTCATGGAGTCATGTGTAGAGAAATTATACCTGGTTCTATTGAACTCTACTTAATTCTTTCTCACCTCTGTGCTCCTTTGGCCAAGTCACTCCTCAACACTTACTGTAGCCCTTTCAATTTTTTTGTCCATTTTCATTTAAAAAACTCTTTCAAAAATTGAACCATTTCGCATGCAGACACAGTCTTCTTGATCTGCTATTAATCGCCCACTACTGACATTGTAAGTTATTGAAATGTACACTTCCGGACCGTTTTCAGATTTTTGATTCCTGTATATCTATCTGTCTATCTATTTACAAACATAACATGGTATTCTGAAAGAATCGTTCTGCTTTTGGAGCTCTACATTGTGTTTTCCAGAAGCAGGCCTATTACACAGAGATGAATCCATGTTACCTAGATTGAGTTCAAACCGGAATGTGCACTCTGATTCCCATTATATTGTTCTACCTACTGATGGACAGTTCAGTGATATCCAGACCTCACCACCTCCCCCATTGAGTAAAACCCTTGTGAAGAGACATGTAGATGCCTTTATGAACATATTGATAATTTTTCATGGCAGTGTTTTCCAAAAACCAGTTAGTAAAATCAATTGATTCCTTTGCAGCCTGAAATTACCTTCATTCCAGTTTACTGGTATAAGAACGGCAGTATATCAGCAACCATTCTCCAATAGTAGTTCAGGCAGAAGTCATTCTAGATAACAAGCAGTTCCGGATCCTCCATGTATTTTACACAGCCCATGACGGGGGACATCCGTCCATTCGTTTAGAACAACTGATGTTTTATGCTGGCAATTTAGGTTTATTTAAAGGAGTGATTAGAAAACAGGTGAGACAGACTGATTAGATTCAGTATGTATGTTGGCTTTGTTTTTCTAGGCCTGAAGTTTTCACATTTCAATTAATTGTAGGTTAAGTATCAGGCAGATTCTTCACTGGGCTTCAAATGTGATAAAGTTGCTTCTTATTTTTAAGAAGGCCGTTGCAATCCTGCATTTATTTTACACCTCAGTGCTTGTTTTACACACAAGCACACACACCCACACACCACACACATCAACACACACACACAAACACATAATTAGAGCACATTTAACACTCAAATAAAGCTTTACCTACTGATTCATAACTAGGGTATTTTTTTAATAAGTATTGTGTCTTGGTCTCTACTGGGGAAACATGGTTCAATGTGAGTTCTCTGGTTTGTTGTAGGGCAGTGAACGTTCACTTGTTGGCAATGATATAGAAATGGGGAGTAAGAGTTTAAAAGTTTTTACAGTAGGTAGGCAGAGTCAGAGTATGGAATCTAAGAATAAGAAATTGGGGAATTTCCTCTTTGTTTCTTCATTTCAACCTCCTAATAATTCATGTATATTTTCCAAAAGTCTCCCAGAAAACAAGGACTAGGTCAATCCACATATCAGTGAACCATAGCAGAATGCGACTCTGAATTTCATATAAACAGTCATAAAATCAAAAAGACAGGTGCTGGGGTTTTGGCTCAGCACTAGAGTGCTGGCTTCACACTTTCAAAGGTCCTGAGTTGGATCCCCAACACCATACGTGAAAGGAATGAATGAACCAATGCATGAGTGTATGATGAATGAATTAAAGGTATAAGGAGGAGGAGGAAGAGGAGGAGGAGGAGGAGAAATAGAAGAAGATGATGAGAAATTTGACAGAAGGGAAAAAGGGGAGGAGAGTGAGTTTAAAGTGTGGTTTCCAATTCCCAAACGTTAAATTACAGCAGACGGGATAGAGAGAGAAGATGGGAGGGCAGGAGAGGGGGGATAGTAGAGGCTAGAAAAGGTAGCAGAATACAACAGTTACTAACATGGCATTTTGTAAAAACGTGGATGTGTAAACAATGTGATTGTGCAATCTGTATATGGGGTCAAAATGGGAGTTCATAACTCACTTGAATCTAATGTAGGAAATATGGTATCTCAAGAGCTATGTAAGGTTTTAAGCAACCAATATAAAAAAGAGGTCTTCATTTTTCTTTGTAGTTGAGATCTCCTGTTTCCTTGACATGTTTAGTTGTGTTCTCTCCTTTAGTCCTCCCATGCTCTAGTTATTCTGATATGGAAAAACTAGCTGAAATGCCCAACCAGTCTCTAAATCAGTGACACTTTTTCATTAAGCCTAAAGTCACTTTACAATTGCTACAGTCATACTAAATACACTTCTTTGTTTGGAGTTTAAAAGATATTTCCATCAGCTAGATTACAAGGACCTAGAACTCCCATTCTTGTTTATGTAAGAGTGGCTTCATCAGATTAAATGCCGTTCTCTGGAATAACATAAAATAGGAATAATTTACTCATAAGATTCTTACGTAAACCATCTTTATTTACAAAATACTATCTTAAGAATTATTGTTTCATTGAGCTTCAATTGGAGCCAAAGTATAGTCAATTACTGAACTAAAAGCAGTTACTTAAAAACTAAAAATGAGAGATAAGTCAAATTACATTTGAAGAGAGAGCAACAGCATGAGGTTTCTTGTTTGGTTCTGGATGTTGAGTAACAGGCTCATTTGCAGGTGGAAGGAACCCTTCAGGCAACTCACTTGTACTTTCAGAATGGGGGTGAAGAGGGCTGAATTCCAGCTCTTGGGGGAAGATTTTGTGAGGAAAACCCCCTCCCTGCATAGACACTTCGCATTGGAAATGGAGTGGGTGGCGGGTCAGGTGGAAAATAATCTCCAGGTTCCCAGACAAGTTTCCTGGGAGAGGTGGAGGAAAAAAAAAGGTCCTCTTCTCATGAACTGACTCCTTGGGTCAACTGGAAACAAGGCACCTCTGACTGGAGGGAAAGGTGCCAACACAGAGCCAGAGCCAGTTGCTTGGTTTTCAGCATGGAGAGGTGAATCAGGCACATCAGAGTCCAAAGGAGGCATATTAGGAATTCTGTGTTCTGCTGGTCCCGATGCTCTACCACAATTTGAGTAAAACCAATCTTGCCTTTGTAGAGGAAGACGTGCATCAGAAGAATATGGTTGGCCTGGCGGAGGGATCATCAGCCTGCTGGCCTGTTCCTCTGGAGGAGAGAGGGGCCTAGCCTGAGAAGGTGCTCTCTGAAAATCAGTGAACTTATGACAGCTGGATTCTCTTCCTTTACTGCTAGTCGCATGGTCCAGAGGATTCTCCAGGGCCCCTTGACCCTCTTCCTCCTCCCACTGGAGTGAAAGGTGAGAGTGTGAGTGGACCACTCTTTTCAAAATGAGGAGGTCTCCTTTCAGATGAAGGGTGACCTATTGGTGAGGGCCCATTTGGAGAAGGCTTTCTGCCCATTGCTGAGTTGGAAACATCCAGTGCATCATAGGGATCTTTTTCTACAAGTTCAAATCTAAGCTCCTTCTCAGTTAATTTCTGTCTGTTGCGTGCATTTTGTTTCCTGAAATAACTGAGGTTTCTTTCAGCAATCCGAGCTGCCAACTCACTAGCATCTGCTTCTTTCTCGGAGGAAGTAATCTTCCCCAGACAGGAACGAATGGTACTCTGCGATTGTTCTTCAAGATATTGGGCTCTCTTTCTGTAGGTCTCCAGCTCTTTTATTGTATGGCTCATCTTTTCTTCGACTTTGTAAAGTTTCTCCTTTTGCTCCACACGGCAGTTTTCCTCCACTCTTAATTTCCTGTGCAGTTTCATCATATTTTCTTGACAGCGTTCCATCATGACTTTAAAGTTCTTCTGTAGGGTCTCATTCTCACTTTGCAGCTGTGCATTTTCGGACTGCAAGGATGCCTGTTCAGTCTGCAGACTTTTAAGGTGTTCTGTAAGGTCTTCCGTGGTTTTCTCCACTTCAGATGAGAAAGTACATTTTTGATTTCTTCCTCCTTCCAAGATTTCTAAGGAGGCCTTTAGCTTATCACCATAAACCAGGTTCCTCAAAGCTCCTTTGGACTCATCCTCCAAGTGAGCACCAATTTCGGGTTCACTCGTCTTTCCCAGTTCCAGGTGACCACCATCCCTTTGGGCTCCCAGGCTTGGAGAAGATCTATCCTTCATCTTCAGCAAGCATTCACTCAGAGACTCCATGTGATTTTCTGTGTCCCTTAGAACTTGTTCTCCAGCTACTTTAGAGTCCTCTAATATGATTTTTGCTTTATATTGGACACCTCCTTGTTGCCTCTGTGCTTCAGCTTCTCCTTGTATTGTTGGTCTCTGCGTTGGCGGAAGTAGGGATCCTTCATTCAAAACCTCTTTGATTGCCAGCTTCAGTTCTTCCTCATTCACTTGAAAGAGTCTCCAGTTTGTTTTAGCTTCAGCTATTTGTGATCTGAGGGATTCAGATTCACCTTGGAGGGACTGTATCCTTCTTGATAGATGCGCCATCGTTTCATCCTTTTGACCATGTTGAGCCTTCTGTGCTTTGAGCTCTTCTTCTAGAAAGAGCATTTCAACGCCATGGCTGGATTCGGGCCTATGCAGCTTTTCGTCGGTTGCCTCCAGCTGTTGTGCTTCTCTTGAACCCTTCTCAAACCTGCAATCCTTTAAAGATGATTCTAAGCCTTCATGTTCTTTTTCAACAAGGCTCACTTTTTCAAGAAGTCCACATTTTGCCTCAATAAGTCCAGCAAGATTTAGAGCCAGCCTTTTTTCTCTTCCCATGTAAAGCCTGCTACGAACCGACTGAAAACCTCTCCAGAAAAGTGAGAGAACAGCAAAAAATCCAAGAGCTGTACACATCACCAACTCCCAAGGAAAGCCATAAGGAAGATGGCCTGGCTTCATGTCTTCGGACAATGCTGCCACAACCCTGGGTGCTTCTTCCAGAACCACCCACTAGGATGGCTGAGAGGCAGCCCTTGGCTCCTCCATCACGCCAAGACAGCTTTGGCTCTTGCCACCACAACCACAGCCTGCCCAGGCAGGCCAACACAGGCTGTGGACACTCAGGTGTTTGGTCAGGAACTCCAACCTGCACCAGGCAACGGAGCAGACCACTGTGATCCCCTTCAGGGGCTGAGCGTATGGTGGGTGGTGGGCGTATGGCGGTGGGAGCCATGATCAAAGGCTCCCAGGAGCCTTGTTGTGCTCAACTGCCCATCAGGGGAGTCTTGTCCGCTTCCCTACGCAGTGCATAATCATGTGCCACAGGTTTCGGTCCCTCCCACTCCAGCCAGAGAGAATTCCTCTCCATGCCACCCACCCCTTGATTTGGTTTAGGCCAGGCCAAGGCGGGGTTAGTAGGAAGATTCCATCCAGTCATAATAACATTCAGTTTGATGTCACTCAAATTCAAAAGCTGACTAAACTGTTCAAACAGCTTTTATGGCCTCTATTGGTCTTTGTGTCCCTTGCCTTTTGTTTGAATGACTCAGTCCTTTCCCTGCCCTTGTGCTCTCCCTATTTCCTACCTTCCTTGCTTCCTTCCTCCCTTCCTGGGTTTTCCCCTTTTCTTCTTCCTTCTTTTCTACCTCCCTGCATCCCTCCAACTTTGCCTTCCTCCCTTCCAACTTTCTCTCTCCCTTCCCTCCCTTTTCTTTTCTTGCAAGTGTTTGGGGTGAAAGTCCATGGCAGGCCAGCCCCAAGCTAGGCAAGTTCACTGCCACTGAGATACAACATCCCCAGACCTGCTGCCACTTCCTATGCAAGTAACTTGAATTATCTCTAAAGAGAAACTCTCACATTAGTCTACTTTCAAAGTAATTTCAGAAGAGTTGCTAACATGGGCATAAATCAGTTATGACAAGTCATTTTTGAAAAGCACGGCACAGCTAATGTTCCTCCAAAGAAGGAGTGGAAAACTTAATTGGTTTTCAGGTCAGCATTTCTAGAGTAGTACAAACCCTCCTAATCCTGATCTCTCCTTAGTCCTATGATTTCTTTAAGTGTCCCCTTTGCTCCTGTTCATGGAGTCATGTGTACAGAAATTATACCTGGTTCTATTGAACTCTACTTAATTCTTTCTCACCTCTGTGCTCCTTTGGCCAAGTCACTCCTCAACACTTACTGTAACCCTTTCAATTTTTTTGTCCATTTTCATTTAAAAAACTCTTTCAACAATTGAACCATTTCGCATGCAGACACGGTCTTCTTGATCTGCTATTAATCCCCCACTACTGACATTGTAAGTTATTGAAATGTACACTTCCCGACCGTTTTCAGATTTTTGATTCCTGTATATCTATCTGTCTATCTATTTACAAACATAACATGGTATTCTGAAAGAATCGTTCTGCTTTTGGAGCTCTACATTGTGTTTTCCAGAAGCAGGCCTATTACACAGAGATGAATCCATGTTACCTAGATTGAGTTCAAACCGGAATGTGCACTCTGATTCCCATTATATTGTTCTACCTACTAATGGACAGTTCAGTTATATCCAGACCTCACCACCTCCCCCATTGAGTAAAACCCTTGTGAAGAGACATGTAGATGCCTTTATGAACATATTGATAATTTTTCATGGCAGTGTTTTCCAAAAACCAGTTAGTAAAATCAATTGATTCCTTTGCAGCCTGAAATTACCTTCATTCCAGTTTACTGGTATAAGAACCGCAGTATATCAGCAACCATTCTCCAATAGTAGTTCAGGCAGCAGTCATTCTAAATAACAAGCAGTGCCGGATCCTCCATGTATTTTACACAGCCCATGACGGGGGACATCCGTCCATTCGTTTAGAACAACTGATGTTTTATGCTGGCAATTTAGGTTTATTTAAAGGAGTGATTAGAAAACAGGTGAGACAGACTGATTAGATTCAGTATGTATGTTGGCTTTGTTTTTCTAGGCCTGAAGTTTTCACATTTCAGTTAATTGTAGGTTAAGTATCAGGCAGATTCTTCACTGGGCTTCAAATGTGATAAAGTTGCTTCTTATTTTTAAGAAGGCCGTTGCAATCCTGCATTTATTTTACACCTCAGTGCTTGTTTTACACACAAGCACACACACCCACACACCACACACATCAACACACACACAAACACATAATTAGAGCACATTTAACACTCAAATAAAGCTTTACCTACTGATTCATAACTAGGGTATTTTTTTAATAAGTATTGTGTCTTGGTCTCTACTGGGGAAACATGGTTCAATGTGAGTTCTCTGGTTTGTTGTAGGGCAGTGAACGTTCACTTGTTGGCAATGATATAGAAATGGGGAGTAAGAGTTTAAAAGTTTTTACAGTAGGTAGGCAGAGTCAGAGTATGGAATCTAAGAATAAGAAATTGGGGAATTTCCTCTTTGTTTCTTCATTTCAACCTCCTAATAATTCATGTATATTTTCCAAAAGTCTCCCAGAAAACAAGGACTAGGTCAATCCACATATCAGTGAACCATAGCAGAATGCGACTCTGAATTTCATATAAACAGTCATAAAATCAAAAAGACAGGTGCTGGGGTTTTGGCTCAGCACTAGAGTGCTGGCTTCACACTTTCAAAGGTCCTGAGTTGGATCCCCAACACCATACGTGAAAGGAATGAATGAACCAATGCATGAGTGTATGATGAATGAATTAAAGGTATAAGGAGGAGGAGGAAGAGGAGGAGGAGGAGGAGAAATAGAAGAAGATGATGAGAAATTTGACAGAAGGGAAAAAGGGGAGGAGAGTGAGTTTAAAGTGTGGTTTCCAATTCCCAAACGTTAAATTACAGCAGACGGGATAGAGAGAGAAGATGGGAGGGCAGGAGAGGGGGGATAGTAGAGGCTAGAAAAGGTAGCAGAATACAACAGTTACTAACATGGCATTTTGTAAAAACGTGGATGTGTAAACAATGTGATTGTGCAATCTGTATATGGGGTCAAAATGGGAGTTCATAACTCACTTGAATCTAATGTAGGAAATATGGTATCTCAAGAGCTATGTAAGGTTTTAAGCAACCAATATAAAAAAGAGGTCTTCATTTTTCTTTGTAGTTGAGATCTCCTGTTTCCTTGACATGTTTAGTTGTGTTCTCTCCTTTAGTCCTCCCATGCTCTAGTTATTCTGATATGGAAAAACTAGCTGAAATGCCCAACCAGTCTCTAAATCAGTGACACTTTTTCATTAAGCCTAAAGTCACTTTACAATTGCTACAGTCATACTAAAAACACTTCCTTGTTTGGAGTTTAAAAGATATTTCCATCAGCTAGATTACAAGGACCTAGAACTCCCATTCTTGTTTATGTAAGAGTGGCTTCATCAGATTAAATGCCGTTCTCTGGAATAACATAAAATAGGAATAATTTACTCATAAGATTCTTACGTAAACCATCTTTATTTACAAAATACTATCTTAAGAATTATTGTTTCATTGAGCTTCAATTGGAGCCAAAGTATAGTCAATTACTGAACTAAAAGCAGTTACTTAAAAACTAAAAATGAGAGATAAGTCAAATTACATTTGAAGAGAGAGCAACAGCATGAGGTTTCTTGTTTGGTTCTGGATGTTGAGTAACAGGCTCATTTGCAGGTGGAAGGAACCCTTCCGGCAACTCACTTGTACTTTCAGAATGGGGGTGAAGAGGGCTGAATTCCAGCTCTTGGGGGAAGATTTTGTGAGGAAAACCCCCTCCCTGCATAGACACTTCGCATTGGAAATGGAGTGGGTGGCGGGTCAGGTGGAAAATAATCTCCAGGTTCCCAGACAAGTTTCCTGGGAGAGGTGGAGGAAAAAAAAAGGTCCTCTTCTCATGAACTGACTCCTTGGGTCAACTGGAAACAAGGAACCTCTGACTGGAGAGAAAGGTGCCAACACAGAGCCAGAGCCAGTTGCTTGGTTTTCAGCATGGAGAGGTGAATCAGGCACATCAGAGTCCAAAGGAGGCATATTAGGAATTCTGTGTTCTGCTGGTCCCGATGCTCTACCACAATTTGAGTAAAACCTATCTTGCCTTTGTAGAGGAAGACGTGCATCAGAAGAATATGGTTGGCCTGGCGGAGGGATCATCAGCCTGCTGGCCTGTTCCCCTGGAGGAGAGAGGGGCCCAGTCTGAGAAGGTGCTCTCTGAAAATCAGTGAACTTATGACAGCTGGATTCTCTTCCTTTACTGCTAGTCGCATGGTCCAGAGGATTCTCCAGGGCCCCTTGACCCTCTTCCTCCTCCCACTGGAGTGAAAGGTGAGAGTGTGAGTGGACCACTCTTTTCAAAATGAGGAGGTCTCCTTTCAGATGAAGGGTGACCTATTGGTGAGGGCCCATTTGGAGAAGGCTTTCTGCCCATTGCTGAGTTGGAAACATCCAGTGCATCATAGGGATCTTTTTCTACAAGTTCAAATCTAAGCTCCTTCTCAGTTAATTTCTGTCTGTTGCGTGCATTTTGTTTCCTGAAATAACTGAGGTTTCTTTCAGCAATCCGAGCTGCCAACTCACTAGCATCTGCTTCTTTCTCGGAGGAAGTAATCTTCCCCAGACAGGAACGAATGGTACTCTGCGATTGTTCTTCAAGATATTGGGCTCTCTTTCTGTAGGTCTCCAGCTCTTTTATTGTATGGCTCATCTTTTCTTCGACTTTGGAAAGTTTCTCCTTTTGCTCCACACGGCAGTTTTCCTCCACTCTTAATTTCCTGTGCAGTTTCATCATATTTTCTTGACAGCGTTCCATCATGACTTTAAAGTTCTTCTGTAGGGTCTCATTCTCACTTTGCAGCTGTGCATTTTCGGACTGCAAGGATGCCTGTTCAGTCTGCAGACTTTTAAGGTGTTCTGTAAGGTCTTCCGTGGTTTTCTCCACTTCAGATGAGAAAGTACATTTTTGATTTCTTCCTCCTTCCAAGATTTCTAAGGAGGCCTTTAGCTTATCACCATAAACCAGGTTCCTCAAAGCTCCTTTGGACTCATCCTCCAAGTGAGCACCAATTTCGGGTTCACTCGTCTTTCCCAGTTCCAGGTGACCACCATCCCTTTGGGCTCCCAGGCTTGGAGAAGATCTATCCTTCATCTTCAGCAAGCATTCACTCAGAGACTCCATGTGATTTTCTGTGTCCCTTAGAACTTGTTCTCCAGCTACTTTAGAGTCCTCTAATATGATTTTTGCTTTATATTGGACACCTCCTTGTTGCCTCTGTGCTTCAGCTTCTCCTTGTATTGTTGGTCTCTGCGTTGGCGGAAGTAGGGATCCTTCATTCAAAACCTCTTTGATTGCCAGCTTCAGTTCTTCCTCATTCACTTGAAAGAGTCTCCAGTTTGTTTTAGCTTCAGCTATTTGTGATCTGAGGGATTCAGATTCACCTTGGAGGAACTGTATCCTTCTTGATAGATGCGCCATCGTTTCATCCTGTTGACCATGTTGAGCCTTCTGTGCTTTGAGCTCTTCTTCTAGAAAGAGCATTTCAACGCCATGGCTGGATTCGGGCCTATGCAGCTTTTCGTCGGTTGCCTCCAGCTGTTGTGCTTCTCTTGAACCCTTCTCAAACCTGCAATCCTTTAAAGATGATTCTAAGCCTTCATGTTCTTTTTCAACAAGGCTCACTTTTTCAAGAAGTCCACATTTTGCCTCAATAAGTCCAGCAAGATTTAGAGCCAGCCTTTTTTCTCTTCCCACGTAAAGCCTGCTACGAACCGACTGAAAACCTCTCCAGAAAAGTGAGAGAACAGCAAAAAATCCAAGAGCTGTACACATCACCAACTCCCAAGGAAAGCCATAAGGAAGATGGCCTGGCTTCATGTCTTCGGACAATGCTGCCACAACCCTGGGTGCTTCTTCCAGAACCACCTACTAGGATGGCTGAGAGGCAGCCCTTGGCTCCTCCATCACGCCAAGACAGCTTTGGCTCTTGCCACCACAACCACAGCCTGCCCAGGCAGGCCAACACAGGCTGTGGACACTCAGGTGTTTGGTCAGGAACTCCAACCTGCACCAGGCAACGGAGCAGACCACTGTGATCCCCTTCAGGGGCTGAGCGTATGGTGGGTGGTGGGCGTATGGCGGTGGGAGCCATGATCAAAGGCTCCCAGGAGCCTTGTTGTGCTCAACTGCCCATCAGGGGAGTCTTGTCCGCTTCCCTACCCAGTGCATAATCATGTGCCACAGGTTTCGGTCCCTCCCACTCCAGCCAGAGAGAATTCCTCTCCATGCCACCCACCCCTTGATTTGGTTTAGGCCAGGCCAAGGCGGGGTTAGTAGGAAGATTCCATCCAGTCATAATAACATTCAGTTTGATGTCACTCAAATTCAAAAGCTGACTAAACTGTTCAAACAGCTTTTATGGCCTCTATTGGTCTTTGTGTCCCTTGCCTTTTGTTTGAGTGACTCAGTCCTTTCCCTGCCCTTGTGCTCTCCCTATTTCCTACCTTCCTTGCTTCCTTCCTCCCTTCCTGGGTTTTCCCCTTTTCTTCTTCCTTCTTTTCTACCTCCCTGCATCCCTCCAACTTTGCCTTCCTCCCTTCCAACTTTCTCTCTCCCTTCCCTCCCTTTTCTTTTCTTGCAAGTGTTTGGGGTGAAAGTCCATGGCAGGCCAGCCCCAAGCTAGGCAAGTTCACTGCCACTGAGATACAACATCCCCAGACCTGCTGCCACTTCCTATGCAAGTAACTTGAATTATCTCTAAAGAGAAACTCTCACATTAGTCTACTTTCAAAGTAATTTCAGAAGAGTTGCTAACATGGGCATAAATCAGTTATGACAAGTCATTTTTGAAAAGCACGGCACAGCTAATGTTCCTCCAAAGAAGGAGTGGAAAACTTAATTGGTTTTCAGGTCAGCATTTCTAGAGTAGTACAAACCCTCCTAATCCTGATCTCTCCTTAGTCCTATGATTTCTTTAAGTGTCCCCTTTGCTCCTGTTCATGGAGTCATGTGTACAGAAATTATACCTGGTTCTATTGAACTCTACTTAATTCTTTCTCACCTCTGTGCTCCTTTGGCCAAGTCACTCCTCAACACTTACTGTAACCCTTTCAATTTTTTTGTCCATTTTCATTTAAAAAACTCTTTCAACAATTGAACCATTTCGCATGCAGACACGGTCTTCTTGATCTGCTATTAATCCCCCACTACTGACATTGTAAGTTATTGAAATGTACACTTCCCGACCGTTTTCAGATTTTTGATTCCTGTATATCTATCTGTCTATCTATTTACAAACATAACATGGTATTCTGAAAGAATCGTTCTGCTTTTGGAGCTCTACATTGTGTTTTCCAGAAGCAGGCCTATTACACAGAGATGAATCCATGTTACCTAGATTGAGTTCAAACCGGAATGTGCACTCTGATTCCCATTATATTGTTCTACCTACTAATGGACAGTTCAGTTATATCCAGACCTCACCACCTCCCCCATTGAGTAAAACCCTTGTGAAGAGACATGTAGATGCCTTTATGAACATATTGATAATTTTTCATGGCAGTGTTTTCCAAAAACCAGTTAGTAAAATCAATTGATTCCTTTGCAGCCTGAAATTACCTTCATTCCAGTTTACTGGTATAAGAACCGCAGTATATCAGCAACCATTCTCCAATAGTAGTTCAGGCAGCAGTCATTCTAAATAACAAGCAGTGCCGGATCCTCCATGTATTTTACACAGCCCATGACGGGGGACATCCGTCCATTCGTTTAGAACAACTGATGTTTTATGCTGGCAATTTAGGTTTATTTAAAGGAGTGATTAGAAAACAGGTGAGACAGACTGATTAGATTCAGTATGTATGTTGGCTTTGTTTTTCTAGGCCTGAAGTTTTCACATTTCAGTTAATTGTAGGTTAAGTATCAGGCAGATTCTTCACTGGGCTTCAAATGTGATAAAGTTGCTTCTTATTTTTAAGAAGGCCGTTGCAATCCTGCATTTATTTTACACCTCAGTGCTTGTTTTACACACAAGCACACACACCCACACACCACACACATCAACACACACACAAACACATAATTAGAGCACATTTAACACTCAAATAAAGCTTTACCTACTGATTCATAACTAGGGTATTTTTTTAATAAGTATTGTGTCTTGGTCTCTACTGGGGAAACATGGTTCAATGTGAGTTCTCTGGTTTGTTGTAGGGCAGTGAACGTTCACTTGTTGGCAATGATATAGAAATGGGGAGTAAGAGTTTAAAAGTTTTTACAGTAGGTAGGCAGAGTCAGAGTATGGAATCTAAGAATAAGAAATTGGGGAATTTCCTCTTTGTTTCTTCATTTCAACCTCCTAATAATTCATGTATATTTTCCAAAAGTCTCCCAGAAAACAAGGACTAGGTCAATCCACATATCAGTGAACCATAGCAGAATGCGACTCTGAATTTCATATAAACAGTCATAAAATCAAAAAGACAGGTGCTGGGGTTTTGGCTCAGCACTAGAGTGCTGGCTTCACACTTTCAAAGGTCCTGAGTTGGATCCCCAACACCATACGTGAAAGGAATGAATGAACCAATGCATGAGTGTATGATGAATGAATTAAAGGTATAAGGAGGAGGAGGCAGAGGAGGAGGAGGAGGAGAAATAGAAGAAGATGATGAGAAATTTGACAGAAGGGAAAAAGGGGAGGAGAGTGAGTTTAAAGTGTGGTTTCCAATTCCCAAACGTTAAATTACAGCAGACGGGATAGAGAGAGAAGATGGGAGGGCAGGAGAGGGGGGATAGTAGAGGCTAGAAAAGGTAGCAGAATACAACAGTTACTAACATGGCATTTTGTAAAAACGTGGATGTGTAAACAATGTGATTGTGCAATCTGTATATGGGGTCAAAATGGGAGTTCATAACTCACTTGAATCTAATGTAGGAAATATGGTATCTCAAGAGCTATGTAAGGTTTTAAGCAACCAATATAAAAAAGAGGTCTTCATTTTTCTTTGTAGTTGAGATCTCCTGTTTCCTTGACATGTTTAGTTGTGTTCTCTCCTTTAGTCCTCCCATGCTCTAGTTATTCTGATATGGAAAAACTAGCTGAAATGCCCAACCAGTCTCTAAATCAGTGACACTTTTTCATTAAGCCTAAAGTCACTTTACAATTGCTACAGTCATACTAAAAACACTTCCTTGTTTGGAGTTTAAAAGATATTTCCATCAGCTAGATTACAAGGACCTAGAACTCCCATTCTTGTTTATGTAAGAGTGGCTTCATCAGATTAAATGCCGTTCTCTGGAATAACATAAAATAGGAATAATTTACTCATAAGATTCTTACGTAAACCATCTTTATTTACAAAATACTATCTTAAGAATTATTGTTTCATTGAGCTTCAATTGGAGCCAAAGTATAGTCAATTACTGAACTAAAAGCAGTTACTTAAAAACTAAAAATGAGAGATAAGTCAAATTACATTTGAAGAGAGAGCAACAGCATGAGGTTTCTTGTTTGGTTCTGGATGTTGAGTAACAGGCTCATTTGCAGGTGGAAGGAACCCTTCCGGCAACTCACTTGTACTTTCAGAATGGGGGTGAAGAGGGCTGAATTCCAGCTCTTGGGGGAAGATTTTGTGAGGAAAACCCCCTCCCTGCATAGACACTTCGCATTGGAAATGGAGTGGGTGGCGGGTCAGGTGGAAAATAATCTCCAGGTTCCCAGACAAGTTTCCTGGGAGAGGTGGAGGAAAAAAAAAGGTCCTCTTCTCATGAACTGACTCCTTGGGTCAACTGGAAACAAGGAACCTCTGACTGGAGAGAAAGGTGCCAACACAGAGCCAGAGCCAGTTGCTTGGTTTTCAGCATGGAGAGGTGAATCAGGCACATCAGAGTCCAAAGGAGGCATATTAGGAATTCTGTGTTCTGCTGGTCCCGATGCTCTACCACAATTTGAGTAAAACCTATCTTGCCTTTGTAGAGGAAGACGTGCATCAGAAGAATATGGTTGGCCTGGCGGAGGGATCATCAGCCTGCTGGCCTGTTCCCCTGGAGGAGAGAGGGGCCCAGTCTGAGAAGGTGCTCTCTGAAAATCAGTGAACTTATGACAGCTGGATTCTCTTCCTTTACTGCTAGTCGCATGGTCCAGAGGATTCTCCAGGGCCCCTTGACCCTCTTCCTCCTCCCACTGGAGTGAAAGGTGAGAGTGTGAGTGGACCACTCTTTTCAAAATGAGGAGGTCTCCTTTCAGATGAAGGGTGACCTATTGGTGAGGGCCCATTTGGAGAAGGCTTTCTGCCCATTGCTGAGTTGGAAACATCCAGTGCATCATAGGGATCTTTTTCTACAAGTTCAAATCTAAGCTCCTTCTCAGTTAATTTCTGTCTGTTGCGTGCATTTTGTTTCCTGAAATAACTGAGGTTTCTTTCAGCAATCCGAGCTGCCAACTCACTAGCATCTGCTTCTTTCTCGGAGGAAGTAATCTTCCCCAGACAGGAACGAATGGTACTCTGCGATTGTTCTTCAAGATATTGGGCTCTCTTTCTGTAGGTCTCCAGCTCTTTTATTGTATGGCTCATCTTTTCTTCGACTTTGGAAAGTTTCTCCTTTTGCTCCACACGGCAGTTTTCCTCCACTCTTAATTTCCTGTGCAGTTTCATCATATTTTCTTGACAGCGTTCCATCATGACTTTAAAGTTCTTCTGTAGGGTCTCATTCTCACTTTGCAGCTGTGCATTTTCGGACTGCAAGGATGCCTGTTCAGTCTGCAGACTTTTAAGGTGTTCTGTAAGGTCTTCCGTGGTTTTCTCCACTTCAGATGAGAAAGTACATTTTTGATTTCTTCCTCCTTCCAAGATTTCTAAGGAGGCCTTTAGCTTATCACCATAAACCAGGTTCCTCAAAGCTCCTTTGGACTCATCCTCCAAGTGAGCACCAATTTCGGGTTCACTCGTCTTTCCCAGTTCCAGGTGACCACCATCCCTTTGGGCTCCCAGGCTTGGAGAAGATCTATCCTTCATCTTCAGCAAGCATTCACTCAGAGACTCCATGTGATTTTCTGTGTCCCTTAGAACTTGTTCTCCAGCTACTTTAGAGTCCTCTAATATGATTTTTGCTTTATATTGGACACCTCCTTGTTGCCTCTGTGCTTCAGCTTCTCCTTGTATTGTTGGTCTCTGCGTTGGCGGAAGTAGGGATCCTTCATTCAAAACCTCTTTGATTGCCAGCTTCAGTTCTTCCTCATTCACTTGAAAGAGTCTCCAGTTTGTTTTAGCTTCAGCTATTTGTGATCTGAGGGATTCAGATTCACCTTGGAGGAACTGTATCCTTCTTGATAGATGCGCCATCGTTTCATCCTGTTGACCATGTTGAGCCTTCTGTGCTTTGAGCTCTTCTTCTAGAAAGAGCATTTCAACGCCATGGCTGGATTCGGGCCTATGCAGCTTTTCGTCGGTTGCCTCCAGCTGTTGTGCTTCTCTTGAACCCTTCTCAAACCTGCAATCCTTTAAAGATGATTCTAAGCCTTCATGTTCTTTTTCAACAAGGCTCACTTTTTCAAGAAGTCCACATTTTGCCTCAATAAGTCCAGCAAGATTTAGAGCCAGCCTTTTTTCTCTTCCCACGTAAAGCCTGCTACGAACCGACTGAAAACCTCTCCAGAAAAGTGAGAGAACAGCAAAAAATCCAAGAGCTGTACACATCACCAACTCCCAAGGAAAGCCATAAGGAAGATGGCCTGGCTTCATGTCTTCGGACAATGCTGCCACAACCCTGGGTGCTTCTTCCAGAACCACCTACTAGGATGGCTGAGAGGCAGCCCTTGGCTCCTCCATCACGCCAAGACAGCTTTGGCTCTTGCCACCACAACCACAGCCTGCCCAGGCAGGCCAACACAGGCTGTGGACACTCAGGTGTTTGGTCAGGAACTCCAACCTGCACCAGGCAACGGAGCAGACCACTGTGATCCCCTTCAGGGGCTGAGCGTATGGTGGGTGGTGGGCGTATGGCGGTGGGAGCCATGATCAAAGGCTCCCAGGAGCCTTGTTGTGCTCAACTGCCCATCAGGGGAGTCTTGTCCGCTTCCCTACCCAGTGCATAATCATGTGCCACAGGTTTCGGTCCCTCCCACTCCAGCCAGAGAGAATTCCTCTCCATGCCACCCACCCCTTGATTTGGTTTAGGCCAGGCCAAGGCGGGGTTAGTAGGAAGATTCCATCCAGTCATAATAACATTCAGTTTGATGTCACTCAAATTCTAAAGCTGACTAAACTGTTCAAACAGCTTTTATGGCCTCTATTGGTCTTTGTGTCCCTTGCCTTTTGTTTGAGTGACTCAGTCCTTTCCCTGCCCTTGTGCTCTCCCTATTTCCTACCTTCCTTGCTTCCTTCCTCCCTTCCTGGGTTTTTACCTTTTCTTCTTCCTTCTTTTCTACCTCCCTGCATCCCTCCAACTTTGCCTTCCTCCCTTCCAACTTTCTCTCTCCCTTCCCTCCCTTTTCTTTTCTTGCAAGTGTTTGGGGTGAAAGTCCATGGCACACCAGCCCCAAGCTAGGCAAGGTCACTGCCACTGAGCTACAACCTCCCCAGACCTGCTGCCACTTCCTATGCAAGGAACTTGAATTATCTCTAAAGAGAAACTCTCACATTAGTCTACTTTCAAAGTTATTTCAGAAGAGTTGCTAACATGGGCATAAATCAGTTATGACAAGTCATTTTTGAAAAGCACGGCACAGCTAATGTCCCTCCAAAGAAGGAGTGGAAAACTTAATGGGTTTTCAGGTCAGCATTTCTAGAGTAGTACAAACCCTCCTAATCCTGATCTCTCCTTAGTCCTATGATTTCTTTAAGTGTCCCCTTTGCTCCTGTTCATGGAGTCATGTGTAGAGAAATTATACCTGGTTCTATTGAACTCTACTTAATTCTTTCTCACCTCTGTGCTCCTTTGGTTAAGTCACTCCTCAACACTTACTGTAAGCCTTTCAATTTTTTTGTCCATTTTCATTTAAAAAACTCTTTCAAAAATTGAACCATTTCGCATGCAGACACAGTCTTCTTGATCTGCTATTAATCCCCCACTACTGACATTGTAAGTTATTGAAATGTACACTTCCGGACCGTTTTCAGATTTTTGATTCCTGTATATCTATCTGTCTATCTATTTACAAACATAACATGGTATTCTGAAAGAATCGTTCTGCTTTTGGAGCTCTACATTGTGTTTTCCAGAAGCAGGCCTATTACACAGAGATGAATCCATGTTACCTAGATTGAGTTCAAACCGGAATGTGCACTCTGATACCCATTATATTTTTCTACCTACTAATGGACAGTTCAGTTATATCCAGACCTCACCACCTCCCCCATTGAGTAAAACCCTTGTGAAGAGACATGTAGATGCCTTTATGAACATATTGATAATTTTTCATGGCAGTGTTTTCCAAAAACCAGTTAGTAAAATCAATTGATTCCTTTGCAGCCTGAAATTACCTTCATTCCAGTTTACTGGTATAAGAACCGCAGTATATCAGCAACCATTCTCCAATAGTAGTTCAGGCAAAAGTCATTCTAGATAACAAGCAGTGCCGGATCCTCCATGTATTTTACACAGCCCATGACGGGGGACATCCGTCCATTCGTTTAGAACAACTGATGTTTTATGCTGGCAATTTAGGTTTATTTAAAGGAGTGATTAGAAAACAGGTGAGACAGACTGATTAGATTCAGTATGTATGTTGGCTTTGTTTTTCTAGGCCTGAAGTTTTCACATTTCAGTAAATTGTAGGTTAAGTATCAGGCAGATTCTTCACTGGGCTTCAAATGTGATAAAGTTGCTTCTTATTTTTAAGAAGGCCGTTGCAATCCTGCATTTATTTTACACCTCAGTGCTTGTTTTACACACAAGCACACACACCCACACACCACACACATCAACACACACACACAAACACATAATTAGAGCACATTTAACACTCAAATAAAGCTTTACCTACTGATTCATAACTAGGGTATTTTTTTAATAAGTATTGTGTCTTGGTCTCTACTGGGGAAACATGGTTCAATGTGAGTTCTCTGGTTTGTTGTAGGGCAGTGAACGTTCACTTGTTGGCAATGATATAGAAATGGGGAGTAAGAGTTTAAAAGTTTTTACAGTAGTTAGGCAGAGTCAGAGTATGGAATCTAAGAATAAGAAATTGGGGAATTTCCTCTTTGTTTCTTCATTTCAACCTCCTAATAATTCATGTATATTTTCCAAAAGTCTCCCAGGAAACAAGGACTAGGTCAATCCACATATCAGTGAACCATAGCAGAATGCGACTCTGAATTTCATATAAACAGTCATAAAATCAAAAAGACAGGTGCTGGGGTTTTGGCTCAGCACTAGAGTGCTGGCTTCACACTTTCAAAGGTCCTGAGTTGGATCCCCAACACCATACGTGAAAGGAATGAATGAACCAATGCATGAGTGTATGATGAATGAATTAAAGGTATAAGGAGGAGGAGGAAGAGGAGGAGGAGGAGGAGAAATAGAAGAAGATGATGAGAAATTTGACAGAAGGGAAAAAGGGGAGGAGAGTGAGTTTAAAGTGTGGTTTCCAATTCCCAAACGTTAAATTACAGCAGACGGGATAGAGAGAGAAGATGGGAGGGCAGGAGAGGGGGGATAGTAGAGGCTAGAAAAGGTAGCAGAATACAACAGTTACTAACATGGCATTTTGTAAAAACGTGGATGTGTAAACAATGTGATTGTGCAATCTGTATATGGGGTCAAAATGGGAGTTCATAACTCACTTGAATCTAATGTAGGAAATATGGTATCTCAAGAGCTATGTAAGGTTTTAAGCAACCAATATAAAAAAGAGGTCTTCATTTTTCTTTGTAGTTGAGATCTCCTGTTTCCTTGACATGTTTAGTTGTGTTCTCTCCTTTAGTCCACCCATGCTCTAGTTATTCTGATATGGAAAAACTAGCTGAAATGCCCAACCAGTCTCTAAATCAGTGACACTTTTTCATTAAGCCTAAAGTCACTTTACAATTGCTACAGTCATACTAAATACACTTCTTTGTTTGGAGTTTAAAAGATATTTCCATCAGCTAGATTACAAGGACCTAGAACTCCCATTCTTGTTTATGTAAGAGTGGCTTCATCAGATTAAATGCCGTTCTCTGGAATAACATAAAATAGGAATAATTTACTCATAAGATTCTTACGTAAACCATCTTTATTTACAAAATACTATCTTAAGAATTATTGTTTCATTGAGCTTCAATTGGAGCCAAAGTATAGTCAATTACTGAACTAAAAGCAGTTACTTAAAAACTAAAAATGAGAGATAAGTCAAATTACATTTGAAGAGAGAGCAACAGCATGAGGTTTCTTGTTTGGTTCTGGATGTTGAGTAACAGGCTCATTTGCAGGTGGAAGGAACCCTTCCGGCAACTCACTTGTACTTTCAGAATGGGGGTGAAGAGGACTGAATTCCAGCTCTTGGGGGAAGATTTTGTGAGGAAAACCCCCTCCCTGCATAGACACTTCGCATTGGAAATGGAGTGGGTGGCGGGTCAGGTGGAAAATAATCTCCAGGTTCCCAGACAAGTTTCCTGGGAGAGGTGGAGGAAAAAAAAGGTCCTCTTCTCATGAACTGACTCCTTGGGCCAACTGGAAACAAGGCACCTCTGACTGGAGGGAAAGGTGCCAACACAGAGCCAGAGCCAGTTGCTTGGTTTTCAGCATGGAGAGGTGAATCAGGCACATCAGAGTCCAAAGGATTCATATTAGGAATTCTGTGTTCTGCTGGTCCCGATGCTCTACCACAATTTGAGTAAAACCTATCTTGCCTTTGTAGAGGAAGACGTGCATCAGAAGAATATGGTTGGCCTGGCGGAGGGATCATCAGCCTGCTGGCCTGTTCCCCTGGAGGAGAGAGGGGCCCAGTCTGAGAAGGTGCTCTCTGAAAATCAGTGAACTTATGACAGCTGGATTCTCTTCCTTTACTGCTAGTCGCATGGTCCAGAGGATTCTCCAGGGCCCCTTGACCCTCTTCCTCCTCCCACTGGAGTGAAAGGTGAGAGTGTGAGTGGACCACTCTTTTCAAAATGAGGAGGTCTCCTTTCAGATGAAGGGTGACCTATTGGTGAGGGCCCATTTGGAGAAGGCTTTCTGCCCATTGCTGAGTTGGAAACATCCAGTGCATCATAGGGATCTTTTTCTACAAGTTCAAATCTAAGCTCCTTCTCAGTTAATTTCTGTCGGTTGCGTGCATTTTGTTTCCTGAAATAACTGAGGTTTCTTTCAGCAATCCGAGCTGCCAACTCACTAGCATCTGCTTCTTTCTCGGAGGAAGTAATCTTCCCCAAACAGGAACGAATGGTACTCTGCAATTGTTCTTCAAGATATTGGGCTCTCTTTCTGTAGGTCTCCAGCTCTTTTATTGTATGGCTCAACTTTTCTTCGACTTTGGAAAGTTTCTCCTTTTGCTCCACGGGGCAGTTTTCCTCCACTCTTAATTTCCTGTGCAGTTTCATCATATTTTCTTGACAGCGTTCCATCATGACTTTAAAGTTCTTCTGTAGGGTCTCATTCTCACTTTGCAGCTGTGCATTTTCGGACTGCAAGGATGCCTGTTCAGTCTGCAGACTTTTAAGGTGTTCTGTAAGGTCTTCCGTGGTTTTCTCCACTTCAGATGAGAAAGTACATTTTTGATTTCTTCCTCCTTCCAAGATTTCTAAGGAGGCCTTTAGCTTATCACCATAAACCAGGTTCCTCAAAGCTCCTTTGGACTCATCCTCCAAGTGAGCACCAATTTCGGGTTCACTCGTCTTTCCCAGTTCCAGGTGACCACCATCCCTTTGGGCTCCCAGGCTTGGAGAAGATCTATCCTTCATCTTCAGCAAGCATTCACTCAGAGACTCCATGTGATTTTCTGTGTCCCTTAGAACTTGTTCTCCAGCTACTTTAGAGTCCTCTAATATGATTTTTGCTTTATATTGGACACCTCCTTGTTGCCTCTGTGCTTCAGCTTCTCCTTGTATTGTTGGTCTCTGCGTTGGCGGAAGTAGGGATCCTTCATTCAAAACCTCTTTGATTGCCAGCTTCAGTTCTTCCTCATTCACTTGAAAGAGTCTCCAGTTTGTTTTAGCTTCAGCTATTTGTGATCTGAGGGATTCAGATTCACCTTGGAGGGACTGTATCCATCTTGATAGATGCGCCATCGTTTCATCCTGTTGACCATGTTGAGCCTTCTGTGCTTTGAGCTCTTCTTCTAGAAAGAGCATTTCAACGCCATGGCTGGATTCGGGCCTATGCAGCTTTTCGTCGGTTGCCTCCAGCTGTTGTGCTTCTCTTGAACCCTTCTCAAACCTGCAATCCTTTAAAGATGATTCTAAGCCTTCATGTTCTTTTTCAACAAGGCTCACTTTTTCAAGAAGTCCACATTTTGCCTCAATAAGTCCAGCAAGATTTAGAGCCAGCCTTTTTTCTCTTCCCACGTAAAGCCTGCTACGAACCGACTGAAAACCTCTCCAGAAAAGTGAGAGAACAGCAAAAAATCCAAGAGCTGTACACATCACCAACTCCCAAGGAAAGCCATAAGGAAGATGGCCTGGCTTCATGTCTTCGGACAATGCTGCCACAACCCTGGGTGCTTCTTCCAGAACCACCCACTAGGATGGCTGAGAGGCAGCCCTTGGCTCCTCCATCACGCCAAGACAGCTTTGGCTCTTGCCACCACAACCACAGCCTGCCCAGGCAGGCCAACACAGGCTGTGGACACTCAGGTGTTTGGTCAGGAACTCCAACCTGCACCAGGCAACGGAGCAGACCACTGTGATCCCCTTCAGGGGCTGAGCGTATGGTGGGTGGTGGGCGTATGGCGGTGGGAGCCATGATCAAAGGCTCCCAGGAGCCTTGTTGTGCTCAACTGCCCATCAGGGGAGTCTTGTCCGCTTCCCTACCCAGTGCATAATCATGTGCCACAGGTTTCGGTCCCTCCCACTCCAGCCAGAGAGAATTCCTCTCCATGCCACCCACCCCTTGATTTGGTTTAGGCCAGGCCAAGGCGGGGTTAGTAGGAAGATTCCATCCAGTCATAATAACATTCAGTTTGATGTCACTCAAATTCTAAAGCTGACTAAACTGTTCAAACAGCTTTTATGGCCTCTATTGGTCTTTGTGTCCCTTGCCTTTTGTTTGAGTGACTCAGTCCTTTCCCTGCCCTTGTGCTCTCCCTATTTCCTACCTTCCTTGCTTCCTTCCTCCCTTCCTGGGTTTTCCCTTTTCTTCTTCCTTCTTTTCTACCTCCCTGCATCCCTCCAACTTTGCCTTCCTCCCTTCCAACTTTCTCTCTCCCTTCCCTCCCTTTTCTTTTCTTGCAAGTGTTTGGGGTGAAAGTCCATGGCACACCAGCCCCAAGCTAGGCAAGGTCACTGCCACTGAGCTACAACCTCCCCAGACCTGCTGCCACTTCCTATGCAAGGAACTTGAATTATCTCTAAAGAGAAACTCTCACATTAGTCTACTTTCAAAGTTATTTCAGAAGAGTTGCTAACATGGGCATAAATCAGTTATGACAAGTCATTTTTGAAAAGCACGGCACAGCTAATGTCCCTCCAAAGAAGGAGTGGAAAACTTAATGGGTTTTCAGGTCAGCATTTCTAGAGTAGTACAAACCCTCCTAATCCTGATCTCTCCTTAGTCCTATGATTTCTTTAAGTGTCCCCTTTGCTCCTGTTCATGGAGTCATGTGTAGAGAAATTATACCTGGTTCTATTGAACTCTACTTAATTCTTTCTCACCTCTGTGCTCCTTTGGTTAAGTCACTCCTCAACACTTACTGTAAGCCTTTCAATTTTTTTGTCCATTTTCATTTAAAAAACTCTTTCAAAAATTGAACCATTTCGCATGCAGACACAGTCTTCTTGATCTGCTATTAATCCCCCACTACTGACATTGTAAGTTATTGAAATGTACACTTCCGGACCGTTTTCAGATTTTTGATTCCTGTATATCTATCTGTCTATCTATTTACAAACATAACATGGTATTCTGAAAGAATCGTTCTGCTTTTGGAGCTCTACATTGTGTTTTCCAGAAGCAGGCCTATTACACAGAGATGAATCCATGTTACCTAGATTGAGTTCAAACCGGAATGTGCACTCTGATACCCATTATATTTTTCTACCTACTAATGGACAGTTCAGTTATATCCAGACCTCACCACCTCCCCCATTGAGTAAAACCCTTGTGAAGAGACATGTAGATGCCTTTATGAACATATTGATAATTTTTCATGGCAGTGTTTTCCAAAAACCAGTTAGTAAAATCAATTGATTCCTTTGCAGCCTGAAATTACCTTCATTCCAGTTTACTGGTATAAGAACCGCAGTATATCAGCAACCATTCTCCAATAGTAGTTCAGGCAGAAGTCATTCTAGATAACAAGCAGTGCCGGATCCTCCATGTATTTTACACAGCCCATGACGGGGGACATCCGTCCATTCGTTTAGAACAACTGATGTTTTATGCTGGCAATTTAGGTTTATTTAAAGGAGTGATTAGAAAACAGGTGAGACAGACTGATTAGATTCAGTATGTATGTTGGCTTTGTTTTTCTAGGCCTGAAGTTTTCACATTTCAATTAATTGTAGGTTAAGTATCAGGCAGATTCTTCACTGGGCTTCAAATGTGATAAAGTTGCTTCTTATTTTTAAGAAGGCCGTTGCAATCCTGCATTTATTTTACACCTCAGTGCTTGTTTTACACACAAGCACACACACCCACACACCACACACATCAACACACACACACAAACACATAATTAGAGCACATTTAACACTCAAATAAAGCTTTACCTACTGATTCATAACTAGGGTATTTTTTTAATAAGTATTGTGTCTTGGTCTCTACTGGGGAAACATGGTTCAATGTGAGTTCTCTGGTTTGTTGTAGGGCAGTGAACGTTCACTTGTTGGCAATGATATAGAAATGGGGAGTAAGAGTTTAAAAGTTTTTACAGTAGGTAGGCAGAGTCAGAGTATGGAATCTAAGAATAAGAAATTGGGGAATTTCCTCTTTGTTTCTTCATTTCAACCTCCTAATAATTCATGTATATTTTCCAAAAGTCTCCCAGGAAACAAGGACTAGGTCAATCCACATATCAGTGAACCATAGCAGAATGCGACTCTGAATTTCATATAAACAGTCATAAAATCAAAAAGACAGGTGCTGGGGTTTTGGCTCAGCACTAGAGTGCTGGCTTCACACTTTCAAAGGTCCTGAGTTGGATCCCCAACACCATACGTGAAAGGAATGAATGAACCAATGCATGAGTGTATGATGAATGAATTAAAGGTATAAGGAGGAGGAGGAAGAGGAGGAGGAGGAGGAGAAATAGAAGAAGATGATGAGAAATTTGACAGAAGGGAAAAAGGGGAGGAGAGTGAGTTTAAAGTGTGGTTTCCAATTCCCAAACGTTAAATTACAGCAGACGGGATAGAGAGAGAAGATGGGAGGGCAGGAGAGGGGGGATAGTAGAGGCTAGAAAAGGTAGCAGAATACAACAGTTACTAACATGGCATTTTGTAAAAACGTGGATGTGTAAACAATGTGATTGTGCAATCTGTATATGGGGTCAAAATGGGAGTTCATAACTCACTTGAATCTAATGTAGGAAATATGGTATCTCAAGAGCTATGTAAGGTTTTAAGCAACCAATATAAAAAAGAGGTCTTCATTTTTCTTTGTAGTTGAGATCTCCTGTTTCCTTGACATGTTTAGTTGTGTTCTCTCCTTTAGTCCACCCATGCTCTAGTTATTCTGATATGGAAAAACTAGCTGAAATGCCCAACCAGTCTCTAAATCAGTGACACTTTTTCATTAAGCCTAAAGTCACTTTACAATTGCTACAGTCATACTAAATACACTTCTTTGTTTGGAGTTTAAAAGATATTTCCATCAGCTAGATTACAAGGACCTAGAACTCCCATTCTTGTTTATGTAAGAGTGGCTTCATCAGATTAAATGCCGTTCTCTGGAATAACATAAAATAGGAATAATTTACTCATAAGATTCTTACGTAAACCATCTTTATTTACAAAATACTATCTTAAGAATTATTGTTTCATTGAGCTTCAATTGGAGCCAAAGTATAGTCAATTACTGAACTAAAAGCAGTTACTTAAAAACTAAAAATGAGAGATAAGTCAAATTACATTTGAAGAGAGAGCAACAGCATGAGGTTTCTTGTTTGGTTCTGGATGTTGAGTAACAGGCTCATTTGCAGGTGGAAGGAACCCTTCCGGCAACTCACTTGTACTTTCAGAATGGGGGTGAAGAGGACTGAATTCCAGCTCTTGGGGGAAGATTTTGTGAGGAAAACCCCCTCCCTGCATAGACACTTCGCATTGGAAATGGAGTGGGTGGCGGGTCAGGTGGAAAATAATCTCCAGGTTCCCAGACAAGTTTCCTGGGAGAGGTGGAGGAAAAAAAAGGTCCTCTTCTCATGAACTGACTCCTTGGGCCAACTGGAAACAAGGCACCTCTGACTGGAGGGAAAGGTGCCAACACAGAGCCAGAGCCAGTTGCTTGGTTTTCAGCATGGAGAGGTGAATCAGGCACATCAGAGTCCAAAGGATTCATATTAGGAATTCTATGTTCTGCTGGTCCCGATGCTCTACCACAATTTGAGTAAAACCTATCTTGCCTTTGTAGAGGAAGACGTGCATCAGAAGAATATGGTTGGCCTGGCGGAGGGATCATCAGCCTGCTGGCCTGTTCCCCTGGAGGAGAGAGGGGCCCAGTCTGAGAAGGTGCTCTCTGAAAATCAGTGAACTTATGACAGCTGGATTCTCTTCCTTTACTGCTAGTCGCATGGTCCAGAGGATTCTCCAGGGCCCCTTGACCCTCTTCCTCCTCCCACTGGAGTGAAAGGTGAGAGTGTGAGTGGACCACTCTTTTCAAAATGAGGAGGTCTCCTTTCAGATGAAGGGTGACCTATTGGTGAGGGCCCATTTGGAGAAGGCTTTCTGCCCATTGCTGAGTTGGAAACATCCAGTGCATCATAGGGATCTTTTTCTACAAGTTCAAATCTAAGCTCCTTCTCAGTTAATTTCTGTCGGTTGCGTGCATTTTGTTTCCTGAAATAACTGAGGTTTCTTTCAGCAATCCGAGCTGCCAACTCACTAGCATCTGCTTCTTTCTCGGAGGAAGTAATCTTCCCCAAACAGGAACGAATGGTACTCTGCAATTGTTCTTCAAGATATTGGGCTCTCTTTCTGTAGGTCTCCAGCTCTTTTATTGTATGGCTCAACTTTTCTTCGACTTTGGAAAGTTTCTCCTTTTGCTCCACGGGGCAGTTTTCCTCCACTCTTAATTTCCTGTGCAGTTTCATCATATTTTCTTGACAGCGTTCCATCATGACTTTAAAGTTCTTCTGTAGGGTCTCATTCTCACTTTGCAGCTGTGCATTTTCGGACTGCAAGGATGCCTGTTCAGTCTGCAGACTTTTAAGGTGTTCTGTAAGGTCTTCCGTGGTTTTCTCCACTTCAGATGAGAAAGTACATTTTTGATTTCTTCCTCCTTCCAAGATTTCTAAGGAGGCCTTTAGCTTATCACCATAAACCAGGTTCCTCAAAGCTCCTTTGGACTCATCCTCCAAGTGAGCACCAATTTAGGGTTCACTCGTCTTTCCCAGTTCCAGGTGACCACCATCCCTTTGGGCTCCCAGGCTTGGAGAAGATCTATCCTTCATCTTCAGCAAGCATTCACTCAGAGACTCCATGTGATTTTCTGTGTCCCTTAGAACTTGTTCTCCAGCTACTTTAGAGTCCTCTAATATGATTTTTGCTTTATATTGGACACCTCCTTGTTGCCTCTGTGCTTCAGCTTCTCCTTGTATTGTTGGTCTCTGCGTTGGCGGAAGTAGGGATCCTTCATTCAAAACCTCTTTGATTGCCAGCTTCAGTTCTTCCTCATTCACTTGAAAGAGTCTCCAGTTTGTTTTAGCTTCAGCTATTTGTGATCTGAGGGATTCAGATTCACCTTGGAGGGACTGTATCCATCTTGATAGATGCGCCATCGTTTCATCGTGTTGACCATGTTGAGCCTTCTGTGCTTTGAGCTCTTCTTCTAGAAAGAGCATTTCAACGCCATGGCTGGATTCGGGCCTATGCAGCTTTTCGTCGGTTGCCTCCAGCTGTTGTGCTTCTCTTGAACCCTTCTCAAACCTGCAATCCTTTAAAGATGATTCTAAGCCTTCATGTTCTTTTTCAACAAGGCTCACTTTTTCAAGAAGTCCACATTTTGCCTCAATAAGTCCAGCAAGATTTAGAGCCAGCCTTTTTTCTCTTCCCACGTAAAGCCTGCTACGAACCGACTGAAAACCTCTCCAGAAAAGTGAGAGAACAGCAAAAAATCCAAGAGCTGTACACATCACCAACTCCCAAGGAAAGCCATAAGGAAGATGGCCTGGCTTCATGTCTTCGGACAATGCTGCCACAACCCTGGGTGCTTCTTCCAGAACCACCCACAAGGATGGCTGAGAGGCAGCCCTTGGCTCCTCCATCACGCCAAGACAGCTTTGGCTCTTGCCACCACAACCACAGCCTGCCCAGGCAGGCCAACACAGGCTGTGGACACTCAGGTGTTTGGTCAGGAACTCCAACCTGCACCAGGCAACGGAGCAGACCACTGTGATCCCCTTCAGGGGCTGAGCGTATGGTGGGTGGTGGGCGTATGGCGGTGGGAGCCATGATCAAAGGCTCCCAGGAGCCTTGTTGTGCTCAACTGCCCATCAGGGGAGTCTTGTCCGCTTCCCTACCCAGTGCATCCTCATGTGCCACAGGTTTCGGTCCCTCCCACTCCAGCCAGAGAGAATTCCTCTCCATGACACCCACCCCTTGATTTGGTTTAGGCCAGGCCAAGGCGGGGTTAGTAGGAAGATTCCATCCAGTCATAATAACATTCAGTTTGATGTCACTCAAATTCTAAAGCTGACTAAACTGTTCAAACAGCTTTTATGGCCTCTATTGGTCTTTGTGTCCCTTGCCTTTTGTTTGAGTGACTCAGTCCTTTCCCTGCCCTTGTGCTCTCCCTATTTCCTACCTTCCTTGCTTCCTTCCTCCCTTCCTGGGTTTTCCGCTTTTCTTCTTCCTTCTTTTCTACCTCCCTGCATCCCTCCAACTTTGCCTTCCTCCCTTCCAACTTTCTCTCTCCCTTCCCTCCCTTTTCTTTTCTTGCAAGTGTTTGGGGTGAAAGTCCATGGCAGACCAGCCCCAAGCTAGGCAAGGTCACTGCCACTGAGCTACAACATCCCCAGACCTGCTGCCACTTCCTATGCAAGTAACTTGAATTATCTCTAAAGAGAAACTCTCACATTAGTCTACTTTCAAAGTAATTTCAGAAGAGTTGCTAACATGGGCATAAATCAGTTATGACAAGTCATTTTTGAAAAGCACGGCACAGCTAATGTTCCTCCAAAGAAGGAGTGGAAAACTTAATTGGTTTTCAGGTCAGCATTTCTAGACTAGTACAAACCCTCCTAATCCTGATCTCTCCTTAGTCCTATGATTTCTTTAAGTGTCCCCTTTGCTCCTGTTCATGGAGTCATGTGTACAGAAATTATACCTGGTTCTATTGAACTCTACTTAATTCTTTCTCACCTCTGTGCTCCTTTGGCCAAGTCACTCCTCAACACTTACTGTAACCCTTTCAATTTTTTGTCCATTTTCATTTAAAAAACTCCTTCAAAAATTGAACCATTTCGCATGCAGACACAGTCTTCTTGATCTGCTATTAATCCCCCACTACTGACATTGTAAGTTATTGAAATGTACACTTCCCGACCGTTTTCAGATTTTTGATTCCTGTATATCTATCTGTCTATCTATTTACAAACATAACATGGTATTCTGAAAGAATCGTTCTGCTTTTGGAGCTCTACATTGTGTTTTCCAGAAGCAGGCCTATTACACAGAGATGAATCCATGTTACCTAGATTGAGTTCAAACCGGAATGTGCACTCTGATTCCCATTATATTGTTCTACCTACTGATGGACAGTTCAGTTATATCCAGACCTCACCACCTCCCCCATTGAGTAAAACCCTTGTGAAGAGACATGTAGATGCCTTTATGAACATATTGATAATTTTTCATGGCAGTGTTTTCCAAAAACCAGTTAGTAAAATCAATTGATTCCTTTGCAGCCTGAAATTACCTTCATTCCAGTTTACTGGTATAAGAACCGCAGTATATCAGCAACCATTCTCCAATAGTAGTTCAGGCAGCAGTCATTCTAAATAACAAGCAGTGCCGGATCCTCCATGTATTTTACACAGCCCATGACGGGGGACATCCGTCCATTCGTTTAGAACAACTGATGTTTTATGCTGGCAATTTAGGTTTATTTAAAGGAGTGATTAGAAAACAGGTGAGACAGACTGATTAGATTCAGTATGTATGTTGGCTTTGTTTTTCTAGGCCTGAAGTTTTCACATTTCAGTTAATTGTAGGTTAAGTATCAGGCAGATTCTTCACTGGGCTTCAAATGTGATAAAGTTGCTTCTTATTTTTAAGAAGGCCGTTGCAATCCTGCATTTATTTTACACCTCAGTGCTTGTTTTACACACAAGCACACACACCCACACACCACACACATCAACACACACACAAACACATAATTAGAGCACATTTAACACTCAAATAAAGCTTTACCTACTGATTCATAACTAGGGTATTTTTTTAATAAGTATTGTGTCTTGGTCTCTACTGGGGAAACATGGTTCAATGTGAGTTCTCTGGTTTGTTGTAGGGCAGTGAACGTTCACTTGTTGGCAATGATATAGAAATGGGGAGTAAGAGTTTAAAAGTTTTTACAGTAGGTAGGCAGAGTCAGAGTATGGAATCTAAGAATAAGAAATTGGGGAATTTCCTCTTTGTTTCTTCATTTCAACCTCCTAATAATTCATGTATATTTTCCAAAAGTCTCCCAGAAAACAAGGACTAGGTCAATCCACATATCAGTGAACCATAGCAGAATGCGACTCTGAATTTCATATAAACAGTCATAAAATCAAAAAGACAGGTGCTGGGGTTTTGGCTCAGCACTAGAGTGCTGGCTTCACACTTTCAAAGGTCCTGAGTTGGATCCCCAACACCATACGTGAAAGGAATGAATGAACCAATGCATGAGTGTATGATGAATGAATTAAAGGTATAAGGAGGAGGAGGCAGAGGAGGAGGAGGAGGAGAAATAGAAGAAGATGATGAGAAATTTGACAGAAGGGAAAAAGGGGAGGAGAGTGAGTTTAAAGTGTGGTTTCCAATTCCCAAACGTTAAATTACAGCAGACGGGATAGAGAGAGAAGATGGGAGGGCAGGAGAGGGGGGATAGTAGAGGCTAGAAAAGGTAGCAGAATACAACAGTTACTAACATGGCATTTTGTAAAAACGTGGATGTGTAAACAATGTGATTGTGCAATCTGTATATGGGGTCAAAATGGGAGTTCATAACTCACTTGAATCTAATGTAGGAAATATGGTATCTCAAGAGCTATGTAAGGTTTTAAGCAACCAATATAAAAAAGAGGTCTTCATTTTTCTTTGTAGTTGAGATCTCCTGTTTCCTTGACATGTTTAGTTGTGTTCTCTCCTTTAGTCCTCCCATGCTCTAGTTATTCTGATATGGAAAAACTAGCTGAAATGCCCAACCAGTCTCTAAATCAGTGACACTTTTTCATTAAGCCTAAAGTCACTTTACAATTGCTACAGTCATACTAAAAACACTTCCTTGTTTCGAGTTTAAAAGATATTTCCATCAGCTAGATTACAAGGACCTAGAACTCCCATTCTTGTTTATGTAAGAGTGGCTTCATCAGATTAAATGCCGTTCTCTGGAATAACATAAAATAGGAATAATTTACTCATAAGATTCTTACGTAAACCATCTTTATTTACAAAATACTATCTTAAGAATTATTGTTTCATTGAGCTTCAATTGGAGCCAAAGTATAGTCAATTACTGAACTAAAAGCAGTTACTTAAAAACTAAAAATGAGAGATAAGTCAAATTACATTTGAAGAGAGAGCAACAGCATGAGGTTTCTTGTTTGGTTCTGGATGTTGAGTAACAGGCTCATTTGCAGGTGGAAGGAACCCTTCCGGCAACTCACTTGTACTTTCAGAATGGGGGTGAAGAGGACTGAATTCCAGCTCTTGGGGGAAGATTTTGTGAGGAAAACCCCCTCCCTGCATAGACACTTCGCATTGGAAATGGAGTGGGTGGCGGGTCAGGTGGAAAATAATCTCCAGGTTCCCAGACAAGTTTCCTGGGAGAGGTGGAGGAAAAAAAAGGTCCTCTTCTCATGAACTGACTCCTTGGGCCAACTGGAAACAAGGCACCTCTGACTGGAGGGAAAGGTGCCAACACAGAGCCAGAGCCAGTTGCTTGGTTTTCAGCATGGAGAGGTGAATCAGGCACATCAGAGTCCAAAGGATTCATATTAGGAATTCTATGTTCTGCTGGTCCCGATGCTCTACCACAATTTGAGTAAAACCTATCTTGCCTTTGTAGAGGAAGACGTGCATCAGAAGAATATGGTTGGCCTGGCGGAGGGATCATCAGCCTGCTGGCCTGTTCCCCTGGAGGAGAGAGGGGCCCAGTCTGAGAAGGTGCTCTCTGAAAATCAGTGAACTTATGACAGCTGGATTCTCTTCCTTTACTGCTAGTCGCATGGTCCAGAGGATTCTCCAGGGCCCCTTGACCCTCTTCCTCCTCCCACTGGAGTGAAAGGTGAGAGTGTGAGTGGACCACTCTTTTCAAAATGAGGAGGTCTCCTTTCAGATGAAGGGTGACCTATTGGTGAGGGCCCATTTGGAGAAGGCTTTCTGCCCATTGCTGAGTTGGAAACATCCAGTGCATCATAGGGATCTTTTTCTACAAGTTCAAATCTAAGCTCCTTCTCAGTTAATTTCTGTCGGTTGCGTGCATTTTGTTTCCTGAAATAACTGAGGTTTCTTTCAGCAATCCGAGCTGCCAACTCACTAGCATCTGCTTCTTTCTCGGAGGAAGTAATCTTCCCCAAACAGGAACGAATGGTACTCTGCAATTGTTCTTCAAGATATTGGGCTCTCTTTCTGTAGGTCTCCAGCTCTTTTATTGTATGGCTCAACTTTTCTTCGACTTTGGAAAGTTTCTCCTTTTGCTCCACGGGGCAGTTTTCCTCCACTCTTAATTTCCTGTGCAGTTTCATCATATTTTCTTGACAGCGTTCCATCATGACTTTAAAGTTCTTCTGTAGGGTCTCATTCTCACTTTGCAGCTGTGCATTTTCGGACTGCAAGGATGCCTGTTCAGTCTGCAGACTTTTAAGGTGTTCTGTAAGGTCTTCCGTGGTTTTCTCCACTTCAGATGAGAAAGTACATTTTTGATTTCTTCCTCCTTCCAAGATTTCTAAGGAGGCCTTTAGCTTATCACCATAAACCAGGTTCCTCAAAGCTCCTTTGGACTCATCCTCCAAGTGAGCACCAATTTAGGGTTCACTCGTCTTTCCCAGTTCCAGGTGACCACCATCCCTTTGGGCTCCCAGGCTTGGAGAAGATCTATCCTTCATCTTCAGCAAGCATTCACTCAGAGACTCCATGTGATTTTCTGTGTCCCTTAGAACTTGTTCTCCAGCTACTTTAGAGTCCTCTAATATGATTTTTGCTTTATATTGGACACCTCCTTGTTGCCTCTGTGCTTCAGCTTCTCCTTGTATTGTTGGTCTCTGCGTTGGCGGAAGTAGGGATCCTTCATTCAAAACCTCTTTGATTGCCAGCTTCAGTTCTTCCTCATTCACTTGAAAGAGTCTCCAGTTTGTTTTAGCTTCAGCTATTTGTGATCTGAGGGATTCAGATTCACCTTGGAGGGACTGTATCCATCTTGATAGATGCGCCATCGTTTCATCGTGTTGACCATGTTGAGCCTTCTGTGCTTTGAGCTCTTCTTCTAGAAAGAGCATTTCAACGCCATGGCTGGATTCGGGCCTATGCAGCTTTTCGTCGGTTGCCTCCAGCTGTTGTGCTTCTCTTGAACCCTTCTCAAACCTGCAATCCTTTAAAGATGATTCTAAGCCTTCATGTTCTTTTTCAACAAGGCTCACTTTTTCAAGAAGTCCACATTTTGCCTCAATAAGTCCAGCAAGATTTAGAGCCAGCCTTTTTTCTCTTCCCACGTAAAGCCTGCTACGAACCGACTGAAAACCTCTCCAGAAAAGTGAGAGAACAGCAAAAAATCCAAGAGCTGTACACATCACCAACTCCCAAGGAAAGCCATAAGGAAGATGGCCTGGCTTCATGTCTTCGGACAATGCTGCCACAACCCTGGGTGCTTCTTCCAGAACCACCCACAAGGATGGCTGAGAGGCAGCCCTTGGCTCCTCCATCACGCCAAGACAGCTTTGGCTCTTGCCACCACAACCACAGCCTGCCCAGGCAGGCCAACACAGGCTGTGGACACTCAGGTGTTTGGTCAGGAACTCCAACCTGCACCAGGCAACGGAGCAGACCACTGTGATCCCCTTCAGGGGCTGAGCGTATGGTGGGTGGTGGGCGTATGGCGGTGGGAGCCATGATCAAAGGCTCCCAGGAGCCTTGTTGTGCTCAACTGCCCATCAGGGGAGTCTTGTCCGCTTCCCTACCCAGTGCATCCTCATGTGCCACAGGTTTCGGTCCCTCCCACTCCAGCCAGAGAGAATTCCTCTCCATGACACCCACCCCTTGATTTGGTTTAGGCCAGGCCAAGGCGGGGTTAGTAGGAAGATTCCATCCAGTCATAATAACATTCAGTTTGATGTCACTCAAATTCTAAAGCTGACTAAACTGTTCAAACAGCTTTTATGGCCTCTATTGGTCTTTGTGTCCCTTGCCTTTTGTTTGAGTGACTCAGTCCTTTCCCTGCCCTTGTGCTCTCCCTATTTCCTACCTTCCTTGCTTCCTTCCTCCCTTCCTGGGTTTTCCGCTTTTCTTCTTCCTTCTTTTCTACCTCCCTGCATCCCTCCAACTTTGCCTTCCTCCCTTCCAACTTTCTCTCTCCCTTCCCTCCCTTTTCTTTTCTTGCAAGTGTTTGGGGTGAAAGTCCATGGCAGACCAGCCCCAAGCTAGGCAAGGTCACTGCCACTGAGCTACAACATCCCCAGACCTGCTGCCACTTCCTATGCAAGTAACTTGAATTATCTCTAAAGAGAAACTCTCACATTAGTCTACTTTCAAAGTAATTTCAGAAGAGTTGCTAACATGGGCATAAATCAGTTATGACAAGTCATTTTTGAAAAGCACGGCACAGCTAATGTTCCTCCAAAGAAGGAGTGGAAAACTTAATTGGTTTTCAGGTCAGCATTTCTAGACTAGTACAAACCCTCCTAATCCTGATCTCTCCTTAGTCCTATGATTTCTTTAAGTGTCCCCTTTGCTCCTGTTCATGGAGTCATGTGTACAGAAATTATACCTGGTTCTATTGAACTCTACTTAATTCTTTCTCACCTCTGTGCTCCTTTGGCCAAGTCACTCCTCAACACTTACTGTAACCCTTTCAATTTTTTGTCCATTTTCATTTAAAAAACTCCTTCAAAAATTGAACCATTTCGCATGCAGACACAGTCTTCTTGATCTGCTATTAATCCCCCACTACTGACATTGTAAGTTATTGAAATGTACACTTCCCGACCGTTTTCAGATTTTTGATTCCTGTATATCTATCTGTCTATCTATTTACAAACATAACATGGTATTCTGAAAGAATCGTTCTGCTTTTGGAGCTCTACATTGTGTTTTCCAGAAGCAGGCCTATTACACAGAGATGAATCCATGTTACCTAGATTGAGTTCAAACCGGAATGTGCACTCTGATTCCCATTATATTGTTCTACCTACTGATGGACAGTTCAGTTATATCCAGACCTCACCACCTCCCCCATTGAGTAAAACCCTTGTGAAGAGACATGTAGATGCCTTTATGAACATATTGATAATTTTTCATGGCAGTGTTTTCCAAAAACCAGTTAGTAAAATCAATTGATTCCTTTGCAGCCTGAAATTACCTTCATTCCAGTTTACTGGTATAAGAACCGCAGTATATCAGCAACCATTCTCCAATAGTAGTTCAGGCAGCAGTCATTCTAAATAACAAGCAGTGCCGGATCCTCCATGTATTTTACACAGCCCATGACGGGGGACATCCGTCCATTCGTTTAGAACAACTGATGTTTTATGCTGGCAATTTAGGTTTATTTAAAGGAGTGATTAGAAAACAGGTGAGACAGACTGATTAGATTCAGTATGTATGTTGGCTTTGTTTTTCTAGGCCTGAAGTTTTCACATTTCAGTTAATTGTAGGTTAAGTATCAGGCAGATTCTTCACTGGGCTTCAAATGTGATAAAGTTGCTTCTTATTTTTAAGAAGGCCGTTGCAATCCTGCATTTATTTTACACCTCAGTGCTTGTTTTACACACAAGCACACACACCCACACACCACACACATCAACACACACACAAACACATAATTAGAGCACATTTAACACTCAAATAAAGCTTTACCTACTGATTCATAACTAGGGTATTTTTTTAATAAGTATTGTGTCTTGGTCTCTACTGGGGAAACATGGTTCAATGTGAGTTCTCTGGTTTGTTGTAGGGCAGTGAACGTTCACTTGTTGGCAATGATATAGAAATGGGGAGTAAGAGTTTAAAAGTTTTTACAGTAGGTAGGCAGAGTCAGAGTATGGAATCTAAGAATAAGAAATTGGGGAATTTCCTCTTTGTTTCTTCATTTCAACCTCCTAATAATTCATGTATATTTTCCAAAAGTCTCCCAGAAAACAAGGACTAGGTCAATCCACATATCAGTGAACCATAGCAGAATGCGACTCTGAATTTCATATAAACAGTCATAAAATCAAAAAGACAGGTGCTGGGGTTTTGGCTCAGCACTAGAGTGCTGGCTTCACACTTTCAAAGGTCCTGAGTTGGATCCCCAACACCATACGTGAAAGGAATGAATGAACCAATGCATGAGTGTATGATGAATGAATTAAAGGTATAAGGAGGAGGAGGCAGAGGAGGAGGAGGAGGAGAAATAGAAGAAGATGATGAGAAATTTGACAGAAGGGAAAAAGGGGAGGAGAGTGAGTTTAAAGTGTGGTTTCCAATTCCCAAACGTTAAATTACAGCAGACGGGATAGAGAGAGAAGATGGGAGGGCAGGAGAGGGGGGATAGTAGAGGCTAGAAAAGGTAGCAGAATACAACAGTTACTAACATGGCATTTTGTAAAAACGTGGATGTGTAAACAATGTGATTGTGCAATCTGTATATGGGGTCAAAATGGGAGTTCATAACTCACTTGAATCTAATGTAGGAAATATGGTATCTCAAGAGCTATGTAAGGTTTTAAGCAACCAATATAAAAAAGAGGTCTTCATTTTTCTTTGTAGTTGAGATCTCCTGTTTCCTTGACATGTTTAGTTGTGTTCTCTCCTTTAGTCCTCCCATGCTCTAGTTATTCTGATATGGAAAAACTAGCTGAAATGCCCAACCAGTCTCTAAATCAGTGACACTTTTTCATTAAGCCTAAAGTCACTTTACAATTGCTACAGTCATACTAAAAACACTTCCTTGTTTCGAGTTTAAAAGATATTTCCATCAGCTAGATTACAAGGACCTAGAACTCCCATTCTTGTTTATGTAAGAGTGGCTTCATCAGATTAAATGCCGTTCTCTGGAATAACATAAAATAGGAATAATTTACTCATAAGATTCTTACGTAAACCATCTTTATTTACAAAATACTATCTTAAGAATTATTGTTTCATTGAGCTTCAATTGGAGCCAAAGTATAGTCAATTACTGAACTAAAAGCAGTTACTTAAAAACTAAAAATGAGAGATAAGTCAAATTACATTTGAAGAGAGAGCAACAGCATGAGGTTTCTTGTTTGGTTCTGGATGTTGAGTAACAGGCTCATTTGCAGGTGGAAGGAACCCTTCCGGCAACTCACTTGTACTTTCAGAATGGGGGTGAAGAGGGCTGAATTCCAGCTCTTGGGGGAAGATTTTGTGAGGAAAACCCCCTCCCTGCATAGACACTTCGCATTGGAAATGGAGTGGGTGGCGGGTCAGGTGGAAAATAATCTCCAGGTTCCCAGACAAGTTTCCTGGGAGAGGTGGAGGAAAAAAAAAGGTCCTCTTCTCATGAACTGACTCCTTGGGTCAACTGGAAACAAGGAACCTCTGACTGGAGAGAAAGGTGCCAACACAGAGCCAGAGCCAGTTGCTTGGTTTTCAGCATGGAGAGGTGAATCAGGCACATCAGAGTCCAAAGGAGGCATATTAGGAATTCTGTGTTCTGCTGGTCCCGATGCTCTACCACAATTTGAGTAAAACCTATCTTGCCTTTGTAGAGGAAGACGTGCATCAGAAGAATATGGTTGGCCTGGCGGAGGGATCATCAGCCTGCTGGCCTGTTCCCCTGGAGGAGAGAGGGGCCCAGTCTGAGAAGGTGCTCTCTGAAAATCAGTGAACTTATGACAGCTGGATTCTCTTCCTTTACTGCTAGTCGCATGGTCCAGAGGATTCTCCAGGGCCCCTTGACCCTCTTCCTCCTCCCACTGGAGTGAAAGGTGAGAGTGTGAGTGGACCACTCTTTTCAAAATGAGGAGGTCTCCTTTCAGATGAAGGGTGACCTATTGGTGAGGGCCCATTTGGAGAAGGCTTTCTGCCCATTGCTGAGTTGGAAACATCCAGTGCATCATAGGGATCTTTTTCTACAAGTTCAAATCTAAGCTCCTTCTCAGTTAATTTCTGTCTGTTGCGTGCATTTTGTTTCCTGAAATAACTGAGGTTTCTTTCAGCAATCCGAGCTGCCAACTCACTAGCATCTGCTTCTTTCTCGGAGGAAGTAATCTTCCCCAGACAGGAACGAATGGTACTCTGCAATTGTTCTTCAAGACATTGGGCTCTCTTTCTGTAGGTCTCCAGCTCTTTTATTGTATGGCTCAACTTTTCTTCGACTTTGGAAAGTTTCTCCTTTTGCTCCACACGGCAGTTTTCCTCCACTCTTAATTTCCTGTGCAGTTTCATCATATTTTCTTGACAGCGTTCCATCATGACTTTAAAGTTCTTCTGTAGGGTCTCATTCTCACTTTGCAGCTGTGCATTTTCGGACTGCAAGGATGCCTGTTCAGTCTGCAGACTTTTAAGGTGTTCTGTAAGGTCTTCCGTGGTTTTCTCCACTTCAGATGAGAAAGTACATTTTTGATTTCTTCCTCCTTCCAAGATTTCTAAGGAGGCCTTTAGCTTATCACCATAAACCAGGTTCCTCAAAGCTCCTTTGGACTCATCCTCCAAGTGAGCACCAATTTCGGGTTCACTCGTCTTTCCCAGTTCCAGGTGACCACCATCCCTTTGGGCTCCCAGGCTTGGAGAAGATCTATCCTTCATCTTCAGCAAGCATTCACTCAGAGACTCCATGTGATTTTCTGTGTCCCTTAGAACTTGTTCTCCAGCTACTTTAGAGTCCTCTAATATGATTTTTGCTTTATATTGGACACCTCCTTGTTGCCTCTGTGCTTCAGCTTCTCCTTGTATTGTTGGTCTCTGCGTTGGCGGAAGTAGGGATCCTTCATTCAAAACCTCTTTGATTGCCAGCTTCAGTTCTTCCTCATTCACTTGAAAGAGTCTCCAGTTTGTTTTAGCTTCAGCTATTTGTGATCTGAGGGATTCAGATTCACCTTGGAGGGACTGTATCCATCTTGATAGATGCGCCATCGTTTCATCCTGTTGACCATGTTGAGCCTTCTGTGCTTTGAGCTCTTCTTCTAGAAAGAGCATTTCAACGCCATGGCTGGATTCGGGCCTATGCAGCTTTTCGTCGGTTGCCTCCAGCTGTTGTGCTTCTCTTGAACCCTTCTCAAACCTGCAATCCTTTAAAGATGATTCTAAGCCTTCATGTTCTTTTTCAACAAGGCTCACTTTTTCAAGAAGTCCACATTTTGCCTCAATAAGTCCAGCAAGATTTAGAGCCAGCCTTTTTTCTCTTCCCACGTAAAGCCTGCTACGAACCGACTGAAAACCTCTCCAGAAAAGTGAGAGAACAGCAAAAAATCCAAGAGCTGTACACATCACCAACTCCCAAGGAAAGCCATAAGGAAGATGGCCTGGGTTCATGTCTTCGGACAATGCTGCCACAACCCTGGGTGCTTCTTCCAGAACCACCCACTAGGATGGCTGAGAGGCAGCCCTTGGCTCCTCCATCACGCCAAGACAGCTTTGGCTCTTGCCACCACAACCACAGCCTGCCCAGGCAGGCCAACACAGGCTGTGGACACTCAGGTGTTTGGTCAGGAACTCCAACCTGCACCAGGCAACGGAGCAGACCACTGTGATCCCCTTCAGGGGCTGAGCGTATGGTGGGTGGTGGGCGTATGGCGGTGGGAGCCATGATCAAAGGCTCCCAGGAGCCTTGTTGTGCTCAACTGCCCATCAGGGGAGTCTTGTCCGCTTCCCTACCCAGTGCATCCTCATGTGCCACAGGTTTCGGTCCCTCCCACTCCAGCCAGAGAGAATTCCTCTCCATGACACCCACCCCTTGATTTGGTTTAGGCCAGGCCAAGGCGGGGTTAGTAGGAAGATTCCATCCAGTCATAATAACATTCAGTTTGATGTCACTCAAATTCTAAAGCTGACTAAACTGTTCAAACAGCTTTTATGGCCTCTATTGGTCTTTGTGTCCCTTGCCTTTTGTTTGAGTGACTCAGTCCTTTCCCTGCCCTTGTGCTCTCCCTATTTCCTACCTTCCTTGCTTCCTTCCTCCCTTCCTGGGTTTTCCCCTTTTCTTCTTCCTTCTTTTCTACCTCCCTGCATCCCTCCAACTTTGCCTTCCTCCCTTCCAACTTTCTCTCTCCCTTCCCTCCCTTTTCTTTTCTTGCAAGTGTTTGGGGTGAAAGTCCATGGCAGGCCAGCCCCAAGCTAGGCAAGGTCACTGCCACTGAGCTACAACATCCCCAGACCTGCTGCCACTTCCTATGCAAGTAACTTGAATTATCTCTAAAGAGAAACTCTCACATTAGTCTACTTTCAAAGTAATTTCAGAAGAGTTGCTAACATGGGCATAAATCAGTTATGACAAGTCATTTTTGAAAAGCACGGCACAGCTAATGTTCCTCCAAAGAAGGAGTGGAAAACTTAATTGGTTTTCAGGTCAGCATTTCTAGACTAGTACAAACCCTCCTAATCCTGATCTCTCCTTAGTCCTATGATTTCTTTAAGTGTCCCCTTTGCTCCTGTTCATGGAGTCATGTGTACAGAAATTATACCTGGTTCTATTGAACTCTACTTAATTCTTTCTCACCTCTGTGCTCCTTTGGCCAAGTCACTCCTCAACACTTACTGTAACCCTTTCAATTTTTTGTCCATTTTCATTTAAAAAACTCTTTCAAAAATTGAACCATTTCGCATGCAGACACAGTCTTCTTGATCTGCTATTAATCCCCCACTACTGACATTGTAAGTTATTGAAATGTACACTTCCCGAACGTTTTCAGATTTTTGATTCCTGTATATCTATCTGTCTATCTATTTACAAACATAACATGGTATTCTGAAAGAATCGTTCTGCTTTTGGAGCTCTACATTGTGTTTTCCAGAAGCAGGCCTATTACACAGAGATGAATCCATGTTACCTAGATTGAGTTCAAACCGGAATGTGCACTCTGATTCCCATTATATTGTTCTACCTACTGATGGACAGTTCAGTTATATCCAGACCTCACCACCTCCCCCATTGAGTAAAACCCTTGTGAAGAGACATGTAGATGCCTTTATGAACATATTGATAATTTTTCATGGCAGTATTTTCCAAAAATCAGTTAGTAAAATCAATTGATTCCTTTGCAGCCTGAAATTACCTTCATTCCAGTTTACTGGTATAAGAACCGCAGTATATCAGCAACCATTCTCCAATAGTAGTTCAGGCAGAAGTCATTCTAGATAACAAGCAGTGCCGGATCCTCCATGTATTTTACACAGCCCATGACGGGGGACATCCGTCCATTCGTTTAGAACAACTGATGTTTTATGCTGGCAATTTAGGTTTATTTAAAGGAGTGATTAGAAAACAGGTGAGACAGACTGATTAGATTCAGTATGTATGTTGGCTTTGTTTTTCTAGGCCTGAAGTTTTCACATTTCAGTTAATTGTAGGTTAAGTATCAGGCAGATTCTTCACTGGGCTTCAAATGTGATAAAGTTGCTTCTTATTTTTAAGAAGGCCGTTGCAATCCTGCATTTATTTTACACCTCAGTGCTTGTTTTACACACAAGCACACACACCCACACACCACACACATCAACACACACACACAAACACATAATTAGAGCACATTTAACACTCAAATAAAGCTTTACCTACTAATTCATAACTAGGGTATTTTTTTAATAAGTATTGTGTCTTGGTCTCTACTGGGGAAACATGGTTCAATGTGAGTTCTCTGGTTTGTTGTAGGGCAGTGAACGTTCACTTGTTGGCAATGATATAGAAATGGGGAGTAAGAGTTTAAAAGTTTTTACAGTAGGTAGGCAGAGTCAGAGTATGGAATCTAAGAATAAGAAATTGGGGAATTTCCTCTTTGTTTCTTCATTTCAACCTCCTAATAATTCATGTATATTTTCCAAAAGTCTCCCAGAAAACAAGGACTAGGTCAATCCACATATCAGTGAACCATAGCAGAATGCGACTCTGAATTTCATATAAACAGTCATAAAATCAAAAAGACAGGTGCTGGGGTTTTGGCTCAGCACTAGAGTGCTGGCTTCACACTTTCAAAGGTCCTGAGTTGGATCCCCAACACCATACGTGAAAGGAATGAATGAACCAATGCATGAGTGTATGATGAATGAATTAAAGGTATAAGGAGGAGGAGGAAGAGGAGGAGGAGGAGGAGAAATAGAAGAAGATGATGAGAAATTTGACAGAAGGGAAAAAGGGGAGGAGAGTGAGTTTAAAGTGTGGATTCCAATTCCCAAACGTTAAATTACAGCAGACGGGATAGAGAGAGAAGATGGGAGGGCAGGAGAGGGGGGATAGTAGAGGCTAGAAAAGGTAGCAGAATACAACAGTTACTAACATGGCATTTTGTAAAAACGTGGATGTGTAAACAATGTGATTGTGCAATCTGTATATGGGGTCAAAATGGGAGTTCATAACTCACTTGAATCTAATGTAGGAAATATGGTATCTCAAGAGCTATGTAAGGTTTTAAGCAACCAATATAAAAAAGAGGTCTTCATTTTTCTTTGTAGTTGAGATCTCCTGTTTCCTTGACATGTTTAGTTGTGTTCTCTCCTTTAGTCCTCCCATGCTCTAGTTATTCTGATATGGAAAAACTAGCTGAAATGCCCAACCAGTCTCTAAATCAGTGACACTTTTTCATTAAGCCTAAAGTCACTTTACAATTGCTACAGTCATACTAAATACACTTCTTTGTTTGGAGTTTAAAAGATATTTCCATCAGCTAGATTACAAGGACCTAGAACTCCCATTCTTGTTTATGTAAGAGTGGCTTCATCAGATTAAATGCCGTTCTCTGGAATAACATAAAATAGGAATAATTTACTCATAAGATTCTTACGTAAACCAAATTTATTTACAAAATACTATCTTAAGAATTATTGTTTCATTGAGCTTCAATTGGAGCCAAAGTATAGTCAATTACTGAACTAAAAGTAGTTACTTAAAAACTAAAAATGAGAGATAAGTCAAATTACATTTGAAGAGAGAGCAACATCATGAGGTTTCTTGTTTGGTTCTGGATGTTGAGTAACAGGCTCATTTGCAGGTGGAAGGAACCCTTCAGGCAACTCACTTGTACTTTCAGAATGGGGGTGAAGAGGGCTGAATTCCAGCTCTTGGGGGAAGATTTTGTGAGGAAAACCCCCTCCCTGCATAGACACTTCGCATTGGAAATGGAGTGGGTGGCGGGTCAGGTGGAAAATAATCTCCAGGTTCCCAGACAAGTTTCCTGGGAGAGGTGGAGGAAAAAAAAAGGTCCTCTTCTCATGAACTGACTCCTTGGGTCAACTGGAAACAAGGCACCTCTGACTGGAGGGAAAGGTGCCAACACAGAGCCAGAGCCAGTTGCTTGGTTTTCAGCATGGAGAGGTGAATCAGGCACATCAGAGTCCAAAGGAGGCATATTAGGAATTCTGTGTTCTGCTGGTCCCGATGCTCTACCACAATTTGAGTAAAACCAATCTTGCCTTTGTAGAGGAAGACGTGCATCAGAAGAATATGGTTGGCCTGGCGGAGGGATCATCAGCCTGCTGGCCTGTTCCTCTGGAGGAGAGAGGGGCCTAGCCTGAGAAGGTGCTCTCTGAAAATCAGTGAACTTATGACAGCTGGATTCTCTTCCTTTACTGCTAGTCGCATGGTCCAGAGGATTCTCCAGGGCCCCTTGACCCTCTTCCTCCTCCCACTGGAGTGAAAGGTGAGAGTGTGAGTGGACCACTCTTTTCAAAATGAGGAGGTCTCCTTTCAGATGAAGGGTGACCTATTGGTGAGGGCCCATTTGGAGAAGGCTTTCTGCCCATTGCTGAGTTGGAAACATCCAGTGCATCATAGGGATCTTTTTCTACAAGTTCAAATCTAAGCTCCTTCTCAGTTAATTTCTGTCTGTTGCGTGCATTTTGTTTCCTGAAATAACTGAGGTTTCTTTCAGCAATCCGAGCTGCCAACTCACTAGCATCTGCTTCTTTCTCGGAGGAAGTAATCTTCCCCAGACAGGAACGAATGGTACTCTGCGATTGTTCTTCAAGATATTGGGCTCTCTTTCTGTAGGTCTCCAGCTCTTTTATTGTATGGCTCATCTTTTCTTCGACTTTGGAAAGTTTCTCCTTTTGCTCCACACGGCAGTTTTCCTCCACTCTTAATTTCCTGTGCAGTTTCATCATATTTTCTTGTCAGCGTTCCATCATGACTTTAAAGTTCTTCTGTAGGGTCTCATTCTCACTTTGCAGCTGTGCATTTTCGGACTGCAAGGATGCCTGTTCAGTCTGCAGACTTTTAAGGTGTTCTGTAAGGTCTTCCGTGGTTTTCTCCACTTCAGATGAGAAAGTACATTTTTGATTTCTTCCTCCTTCCAAGATTTCTAAGGAGGCCTTTAGCTTATCACCATAAACCAGGTTCCTCAAAGCTCCTTTGGACTCATCCTCCAAGTGAGCACCAATTTCGGGTTCACTCGTCTTTCCCAGTTCCAGGTGACCACCATCCCTTTGGGCTCCCAGGCTTGGAGAAGATCTATCCTTCATCTTCAGCAAGCATTCATTCAGAGACTCCATGTGATTTTCTGTGTCCCTTAGAACTTGTTCTCCAGCTACTTTAGAGTCCTCTAATATGATTTTTGCTTTATATTGGACACCTCCTTGTTGCCTCTGTGCTTCAGCTTCTCCTTGTATTGTTGGTCTCTGCGTTGGCGGAAGTAGGGATCCTTCATTCAAAACCTCTTTGATTGCCAGCTTCAGTTCTTCCTCATTCACTTGAAAGAGTCTCCAGTTTGTTTTAGCTTCAGCTATTTATGATCTGAGAAATTCAGATTCACCTTGGAGGGACTGTATCCTTCTTGATAGATGCGCCATCGTTTCATCCTGTTGACCATGTTGAGCCTTCTGTGCTTCGAGCTTTCTTCTAGAAAGAGCATTTCAACGCCATGGCTGGATTCGGGCCTATGCAGCTTTTCGCCGGTTGCCTCCAGCTGTTGTGCTTCTCTTGAACCCTTCTCAAACCTGCAATCCTTTAAAGATGATTCTAAGCCTTCATGTTCTTTTTCAACAAGGCTCACTTTTTCAAGAAGTCCACATTTTGCCTCAATTAGTCCAGCAAGATTTAGAGCCAGCCTTTTTTCTCTTCCCACGTAAAGCCTGCTACGAACCGACTGAAAACCTCTCCAGAAAAGTGAGAGAACAGCAAAAATTCCAAGAGCTGTACACATCACCAACTCCCAAGGAAAGACAAAAGGAAGATGGCCTGGCTTCATGTCTTCGGACAATGCTGCCACAACCCTGGGTGCTTCTTCCAGAACCACAGACTAGGATGGCTGAGAGGCAGCCCTTGGCTCCTCCATCATGCCAAGACAGCTTTGGCTCTTGCCACCACAACCACAGCCTGCCCAGGCAGGCCAACACAGGCTGTGGACACTCAGGTGTTTGGTCAGGAACTCCAACCTGCACCAGACAACGGAGCAGACCACTGTGATCCCCTTCAGGGGCTGAGCGTATGGTGGGTGGTGGGCGTATGGCAGTGGGAGCCATGATCAAAGGCTCCCAGGAGCCTTGTTGTGCTCAACTGCCCATCAGGGGAGTCTTGTCTGCTTCCCTACCCAGTGCATCCTCATGTGCCACAGGTTTCGGTCACTCCCACTCCAGCCCGAAAAAATTCTTCTCCATGCCACCCACCCCTTGATTTGGTTTAGGCCAGGCCAAGGCGGGGTTAGTAGAAAGATTCCATCCAGTCATAATAACATTCGGTTTGATGTCACTCAAATTCTAAAGATGACTAAACTGTTCAAACAGCTTTTATGGCCTCTATTGGTCTTGGTGTCCCTTGCCTTTTGTTTGAGTGACTCAGTCCTTTCCCTGCCCTTGTGCTCTCCCTATTTCCTACCTTCCTTGCTTTCTTCTTCCCTTCCTGGGATTTCTCATTTTCTTCTTCCTTCTTTTCTACCTCCCTGCATCCCTCCAACTTTGCCTTCCACCCTTCCAACTTTCTCTCTCCCTTCCCTCCCTTTTCTTTTCTTGCAAGTGTTTGGGTTGAAAGTCCATGGCAGGCAGCCCCATGCTAGGCAAGGTCACTGCCACTGAGCTACAACATCCCCAGACCTCCTGCCACTTCCTATGCAAGTAACTTGAATTATCTCTAAAGAGAAACTCATTAGTCTACTTTCAAAGTAATTTCAGAAGAGTTGCTAACATGGGCATAAATCAGTTATGACAAGTCATTTTTGAAAAGCACGGCACAGCTAATGTTCCACCAAAGAAGGAGTTGAAAACTTAATTGGTTTTCAGGTCAGCATTTCTAGACTAGTACAAACCCTCCTAATCCTGATCTCTCCTTAGTCCTATGATTTCTTTAAGTGTCCCCTTTGCTCCTGTTCATGGAGTCATGTGTACAGAAATTATACCTGGTTCTATTGAACTCTACTTAATTCTTTCTCACCTCTGTGCTCCTTTTGCCAAATCACTCCTCAACACTTACTGTAACCCTTTCAATTTTTTGTCCATTTGCATTTAAAAAACTCTTTCAAAAATTGAAACATTTCACATGCACACACAGTCTTCTTGATCTGCTATTAATCCCCCACTACTGACATTGTAAGTTATTGAAATGTACACTTCCAGACCGTTTTCAGATTTTTGATTCCTGTATATCTATCTGTCTATCTATTTACAAACATAACATGGTATTCTGAAAGAATCGTTCTGCTTTTGGAGCTCTACATTGTGTTTTCCAGAAGCAGGCCTATTACACAGAGATGAATCCATGTTACCTAGATTGAGTTCAAACCGGAATGTGCACTCTGATTCCCATTATATTGTTCTACCTACTAATGGACAGTTCAGTTATATCCAGACCTCACCACCTCCCCCATTGAGTAAAACCCTTGTGAAGAGACATGTAGATGCCTTTATGAACATATTGATAATTTTTCATGGCAGTGCTTTCCAAAAACCAGTTAGTAAAATCAATTGATTCCTTTGCAGCCTGAAATTACCTTCATTCCAGTTTACTGGTATAAGAACCGCAGTATATCAGCAACCATTCTCCAATAGTAGTTCAGGCAGAAGTCATTCTAGATAACAAGCAGTGCCGGATCCTCCATGTATTTTACACAGCCCATGACGGGGGACATCCGTCCATTCGTTTAGAACAACTGATGTTTTATGCTGGCAATTTAGGTTTATTTAAAGGAGTGATTAGAAAACAGGTGAGACAGACTGATTAGATTCAGTATGTATGTTGGCTTTGTTTTTCTAGGCCTGAAGTTTTCACATTTCAATTAATTGTAGGTTAAGTATCAGGCAGATTCTTCACTGGGCTTCAAATGTGATAAAGTTGCTTCTTATTTTTAAGAAGGCCGTTGCAATCCTGCATTTATTTTACACCTCAGTGCTTGTTTTACACACAAGCACACACACCCACACACCACACACATCAACACACACACAAACACATAATTAGAGCACATTTAACACTCAAATAAAGCTTTACCTACTGATTCATAACTAGGGTATTTTTTTAATAAGTATTGTGTCTTGGTCTCTACTGGGGAAACATGGTTCAATGTGAGTTCTCTGGTTTGTTGTAGGGCAGTGAACGTTCACTTGTTGGCAATGATATAGAAATGGGGAGTAAGAGTTTAAAAGTTTTTACAGTAGTTAGGCAGAGTCAGAGTATGGAATCTAAGAATAAGAAATTGGGGAATTTCCTCTTTGTTTCTTCATTTCAACCTCCTAATAATTCATGTATATTTTCCAAATGTCTCCCAGAAAACAAGGACTAGGTCAATCCACATATCAGTGAACCATACCTGAATGCGACTCTGAATTTCATATAAACAGTCATAAAATCAAAAAGACAGGTGCTGGGGTTTTGGCTCAGCACTAGAGTGCTGGCTTCACACTTTCAAAGGTCCTGAGTTGGATCCCCAACACCATACATGAAAGGAATGAATGAACCAATGCATTAGTGTATGATGAATGAATTAAAGGTATAAGGAGGAGGAAGAAGAGGAGGAGGAGGGGGAGAAATAGAAGAAGATGATGAGAAATTTGACAGAAGGGAAAAAGGGGAGGAGAGTGAGTTTAAAGTGTGGTTTCCAATTCCCAAACGTTAAATTACAGCAGACGGGATAGAGAGAGAAGATGGGAGGGCAGGAGAGGGGGGATAGTAGAGGCTAGAAAAGGTAGCAGAATACAACAGTTACTAACATGGCATTTTGTAAAAACGTGGATGTGTAAACAATGTGATTGTGCAATCTGTATATGGGGTCAAAATGGGAGTTCATAACTCACTTGAATCTAATGTAGGAAATATGGTATCTCAAGAGCTATGTAAGGTTTTAAGCAACCAATATAAAAAAGAGGTCTTCATTTTTCTTTGTAGTTGAGATCTCCTGTTTCCTTGACATGTTTAGTTGTGTTCTCTCCTTTAGTCCTCCCATGCTCTAGTTATTCTGATATGGAAAAACTAGCTGAAATGCCCAACCAGTCTCTAAATCAGTGACACTTTTTCATTAAGCCTAAAGTCACTTTACAATTGCTACAGTCATACTAAATACACTTCTTTGTTTGGAGTTTAAAAGATATTTCCATCAGCTAGATTACAAGGACCTAGAACTCCCATTCTTGTTTATGTAAGAGTGGCTTCATCAGATTAAATGCCGTTCTCTGGAATAACATAAAATAGGAATAATTTACTCATAAGATTCTTACGTAAACCATCTTTATTTACAAAATACTATATTAAGAATTATTGTTTCATTGAGCTTCAATTGGAGCCAAAGTATAGTCAATTACTGAACTAAAAGCAGTTACTTAAAAACTAAAAATGAGAGATAAGTCAAATTACATTTGAAGAGAGAGCAACAGCATGAGGTTTCTTGTTTGGTTCTGGATGTTGAGTAACAGGCTCATTTGCAGGTGGAAGGAACCCTTCAGGCAACTCACTTGTACTTTCAGAATGGGGGTGAAGAGGGCTGAATTCCAGCTCTTGGGGAAGATTTTGTGAGGAAAACCCCCTCCCTGCATAGACACTTCGCATTGGAAATGGAGTGGGTGGCGGGTCAGGTGGAAAATAATCTCCAGGTTCCCAGACAAGTTTCCTGGGAGAGGAGGAGGAAAAAAAAGGTCCTCTTCTCATGAACTGACTCCTTGGGTCAACTGGAAACAAGGCACCTCTGACTGGAGGGAAAGGTGCCAACACAGAGCCAGAGCCAGTTGCTTGGTTTTCAGCATGGAGAGGTGAATCAGGCACATCAGAGTCCAAAGGAGGCATATTAGGAATTCTGTGTTCTGCTGGTCCCGATGCTCTACCACAATTGGAGTAAAACCTATCTTGCCTTTGTAGAGGAAGACGTGCATCAGAAGAATATGGTTGGCCTGGCGGAGGGATCATCAGCCTGCTGGCCTGTTCCCCTGGAGGAGAGAGGGGCCCAGTCTGAGAAGGTGCTCTCTGAAAATCAGTGAACTTATGACAGCTGGATTCTCTTCCTTTACTGCTAGTCGCATGGTCCAGAGGATTCTCCAGGGCCCCTTGACCCTCTTCCTCCTCCCACTGGAGTGAAAGGTGAGAGTGTGAGTGGACCACTCTTTTCAATTGAGGAGGTCTCCTTTCAGATGAAGGGTGACCTATTGGTGAGGGCCCATTTGGAGAAGGCTTTCTGCCCATTGCTGAGTTGGAAACATCCAGTGCATCATAGGGATCTTTTTCTACAAGTTCAAATCTAAGCTCCTTCTCAGTTAATTTCTGTCTGTTGCATGCATTTTGTTTCCTGAAATAACTGAGGTTTCTTTCAGCAATCCGAGCTGCCAACTCACTAGCATGTGCTTCTTTCTCGGAGGAAATAATCTTCCCCAGACAGGAACGAATGGTACTCTGCAATTGTTCGTCAAGATATTGGGCTCTCTTTCTGTAGGTCTCCAGCTCTTTTATTGTATGGCTCATCTTTTCTTCGACTTTGGAAAGTTTCTCCTTTTGCTCCACATGGCAGTTTTCCTCCACTTTTAATTTCCTGTGCAGTTTCATCATATTTTCTTGATAGCGTTCCATCATGACTTTAAAGTTCTTCTGTAGGGTCTCATTCTCACTTTGCAGCTGTGCATTTTCGGACTGCAAGGATGCCTGTTCAGTCTGCAGACTTTTAAGGTGTTCTGTAAGGTCTTCCGTGGTTTTCTCCACTTCAGATGAGAAAGTACATTTTTGATTTCTTCCTCCTTCCAAGATTTCTAAGGAGGCCTTTAGCTTATCACCATAAACCAGGTTCCTCAAAGCTCCTTTGGACTCATCCTCCAAGTGAGCACCAATTTCGGGTTCACTCGTCTTTCCCAGTTCCAGGTGACCACCATCCCTTTGGGCTCCCAGGCTTGGAGAAGATCTATCCTTCATCTTCAGCAAGCATTCACTCAGAGACTCCATGTGATTTTCTGTGTCCCTTAGAACTTGTTCTCCAGCTACTTTAGAGTCCTCTTATATGATTTTTGCTTTATATTGGACACCTCCTTGTTCCCTCTGTGCTTCAGCTTCTCCTTGTATTGTTGGTCTCTGCGTTGGCGGAAGTAGGGATCCTTCATTCAAAACCTCTTTGATTGCCAGCTTCAGTTCTTCCTCATTCACTTGAAAGAGTCTCCAGTTTGTTTTAGCTTCAGCTATTTGTGATCTGAGGGATTCAGATTCACCTTGGAGGGACGGTATCCTTCTTGATAGATGCGCCATCGTTTCATCCTGTTGACCATGTTGAGCCTTCTGTGCTTTGAGCTCTTCTTCTAGAAAGAGCATTTCAATGCCATGGCTGGATTCGGGCCTATGCAGCTTTTCGTCGGTTGCCTCCAGCTGTTGTGCTTCTCTTGAACCCTTCTCAAACATGCAATCCTTTAAAGATGATTCTAAGCCTTCATGTTCTTTTTCAACAAGGCTCACTTTTTCAAGAAGTCCACATTTTGCCTCAATAAGTCCAGCAAGATTTAGAGCCAGCCTTTTTTCTCTTCCCACGTAAAGCCTGCTACGAACCGACTGAAAACCTCTCCAGAAAAGTGAGAGAACAGCAAAAAATCCAAGAGCTGTACACATCACCAACTCCCAAGGAAAGCCATAAGGAAGATGGCCTGGCTTCATGTCTTCGGACAATGCTGCCACAACCCTGGGTGCTTCTTCCAGAACCACTGACTAGGATGGCTGAGAGGCAGCCCTTGGCTCCTCCATCACGCCAAGACAGCTTTGGCTCTTGCCACAGCAACCACAGCCTGCCCAGGCAGGCCAACACAGGCTGTGGACACTCAGGTGTTTGGTCAGGAACTCCAACCTGCACCAGGCAATGGAGCAGACCACTGTGATCCCCTTCAGGGGCTGAGCGTATGGTGGGTGGTGGGCGTATGGCGGTGGGAGCCATGATCAAAGGCTCCCAGGAGCCTTGTTGTGCTCAACTGCCCATCAGGGGAGTCTTGTCCGCTTCCCTACCCAGTGCATCCTCATGTGCCACAGGTTTCGGTCCCTCCCACTCCAGCCAGAGAGAATTCCTCTCCATGCCACCCACCCCTTGATTTGGTTTAGGCCAGGCCAAGGCGGGGTTAGTAGGAAGATTCCATCCAGTCATAATAACATTCAGTTTGATGTCACTCAAATTCTAAAGCTGACTAAACTGTTCAAACAGCTTTTATGGCCTCTATTGGTCTTTGTGTCCCTTGCCTTTTGTTTGAGTGACTCAGTCCTTTCCCTGCCCTTGTGCTCTCCCTATTTCCTACATTCCTTGCTTCCTTCCTCCCTTCCTGGGTTTTCTCCTTTTCTTCTTCCTTCTTTTCTACCTCCCTGCATCCCTCCAACTTTGCCTTCCTCCCTTCCAACTTTCTCTCTCCCTTCCCTCCCTTTTCTTTTCTTGCAAGTGTTTGGGGTGAATGTCCATGGCAGGCCAGCCCAAAGCTAGGCAAGGTCACTGCCACTGAGGTACAACATCCCCAGACCTGCTGCCACTTCCTATGCAAGTAACTTGAATTATCTCTAAAGAGAAACTCTCACATTAGTCTACTTTCAAAGTAATTTCAGAAGAGTTGCTAACATGGGCATAAATCAGTTATGACAAGTCATTTTTGAAAAGCACGGCACAGCTAATGTTCCTCCAAAGAAGGAGTGGAAAACTTAATTGGTTTTCAGGTCAGCATTTCTAGACTAGTACAAACCCTCCTAATCCTGATCTCTCCTTAGTCCTATGATTTCTTTAAGTGTCCCCTTTGCTCCTGTTCATGGAGTCATGTGTACAGAAATTATACCTGGTTCTATTGAACTCTACTTAATTCTTTCTCACCTCTGTGCTCCTTTGGCCAAGTCACTCCTCAACACTTACTGTAACCCTTTCAATTTTTGTCCATTTTCATTTAAAAAACTCTTCCAAAATTGAACCATTTCACATGCAGACACAGTCTTCTTGATCTGCTATTAATCCCCCACTACTGACATTGTAAGTTATTGAAATGTACACTTCCCGACCGTTTTCAGATTTTTGATTCCTGTATATCTATCTGTCTATCTATTTACAAACATCACATGGTATTCTGAAAGAATCGTTCTGCTTTTGGAGCTCTACATTGTGTTTTCCAGAAGCAGGCCTATTACACAGAGATGAATCCACGTTACCTAGATTGAGTTCAAACCGGAATGTGCACTCTGATTCCCATTATATTGTTCTACCTACTAATGGACAGTTCAGTTATATCCAGACCTCACCACCTCCCCCATTGAGTAAAACCCTTGTGAAGAGACATGTAGATGCCTTCATGAACATATTGATAATTTTTCATGGCAGTGTTTTCCAAAAACCAGTTAGTAAAATCAATTGATTCCTTTGCAGCCTGAAATTACCTTCATTCCAGTTTACTGGTATAAGTACCGCAGTATATCAGCAACCACTCTCCAATAGTAGTTCAGGCAGAAGTCATTCTAGATAACAAGCAGTGCCGGATCCTCCATGTATTTTACACAGCCCATGACGGGGGACATCCGTCCATTCGTTTAGAACAACTGATGTTTTATGCTGGCAATTTAGGTTTATTTAAAGTAGTGAAAACAAAACAGGTGAGACAGACTGATTAGATTCAGTATGTATGTTGGCTTTGTTTTTCTAGGCCTGAAGTTTTCACATTTCAATTAATTGTAGGTTAAGTATCAGGCAGATTCTTCACTGGGCTTCAAATGTACTAAAGTTGCTTCTTATTTTTAAGAAGGCCGTTGCAATCCTGCATTTATTTTACACCTCAGTGCTTGTTTTACACACAAGCACACACACCCACACACCACACACAACAACACACACACAAACACATAATTAGAGCACATTTAACACTCAAATAAAGCTTTACCTACTAATTCATAACTAGGGTATTTTTTTAATAAGTATTGTGTCTTGGTCTCTACTGGGGAAACATGGTTCAATGTGAGTTGTCTGGTTTGTTGTAGGGCAGTGAACGTTCACTTGTTGGCAATGATATAGAAATGGGGAGTAAGAGTTTAAAAGTTTTTACAGTAGGTAGGCAGAGTCAGAGTATGGAATCTAAGAATAAGAAATTGGGGAATTTCCTCTTTGTTTCTTCATTTCAACCTCCTAATAATTCATGTATATTTTCCAAAAGTCTCCCAGAAAACAAGGACTAGGTCAATCCACATATCAGTGAACCATAGCAGAATGCGACTCTGAATTTCATATAAACAGTCATAAAATCAAAAAGACAGGTGCTGGGGTTTTGGCTCAGCACTAGAGTGCTGGCTTCACACTTTCAAAGGTCCTGAGTTGGATCCCCAACACCATACGTGAAAGGAATGAATGAACCAATGCACGAGTGTATGATGAATGAATTAAAGGTATAAGGAGGAGGAGGAAGAGGAGGAGGAGGAGGAGAAATAGTAGAAGATGATGAGAAATTTGACAGAAGGGAAAAAGGGGAGGAGAGTGAGTTTAAAGTGTGGTTTCCAATTCCCAAACGTTAAATTACAGCAGACGGGATAGAGAGAGAAGATGGGAGGGCAGGAGAGGGGGGATAGTAGAGGCTAGAAAAGGTAGCAGAATACAACAGTTACTAACATGGCATTTTGTAAAAACGTGGATGTGTAAACAATGTGATTGTGCAATCTGTATATGGGGTCAAAATGGGAGTTCATAACTCACTTGAATCTAATGTAGGAAATATGGTATCTCAAGAGCTATGTAAGGTTTTAAGCAACCAATATAAAAAAGAGGTCTTCATTTTTCTTTGTAGTTGAGATCTCCTGTTTCCTTGACATGTTTAGTTGTGTTCTCTCCTTTAGTCCTCCCATGCTCTAGTTATTCTGATATGGAAAAACTAGCTGAAATGCCCAACCAGTCTCTAAATCAGTGACACTTTTTCATTAAGCCTAAAGTCACTTTACAATTGCTACAGTCATACTAAATACACTTCTTTGTTTGGAGTTTAAAAGATATTTCCATCAGCTAGATTACAAGGACCTAGAACTCCCATTCTTGTTTATGTAAGAGTGGCTTCATCAGATTAAATGCCGTTCTCTGGAATAACATAAAATAGGAATAATTTACTCATAAGATTCTTACGTAAACCATCTTTATTTACAAAATACTATCTTAAGAATTATTGTTTCATTGAGCTTCAATTGGAGCCAAAGTATAGTCAATTACTGAAATAAAAGCAGTTACTTAAAAACTAAAAATGAGAGATAGTCAAATTACATTTGAAGAGAGAGCAACAGCATGAGGTTTCTTGTTTGGTTCTGGATGTTGAGTAACAGGCTCATTTGCAGGTGGAAGGAACCCTTCAGGCAACTCACTTGTACTTTCAGAATGGGGGTGAAGAGGGCTGAATTCCAGCTCTTGGGGGAAGATTTTGTGAGGAAAACCCCCTCCCTGCATAGACACTTCGCATTGGAAATGGAGTGGGTGGCGGGTCAGGTGGAAAATAATCTCCAGGTTCCCAGACAAGTTTCCTGGGAGAGGTGGAGGAAAAAAAAGGTCCTCTTCTCATGAACTGACTCCTTGGGCCAACTGGAAACAAGGCACCTCTGACTGGAGGGAAAGGTGCCAACACAGAGCCAGAGCCAGTTGCTTGGTTTTCAGCATGGAGAGGTGAATCAGGCACATCAGAGTCCAAAGGAGGCATATTAGGAATTCTGTGTTCTGCTGGTCCCGATGCTCTACCACAATTTGAGTAAAATCTATCTTGCCTTTGTAGAGGAAGACGTGCATCAGAAGAATATGGTTGGCCTGGCGGAGGGATCATCAGCCTGCTGGCCTGTTCCCCTGGAGGAGAGAGGGGCCCAGTCTGAGAAGGTGCTCTCTGAAAATCAGTGAACTTATGACAGCTGGATTCTCTTCCTTTACTGCTAGTCGCATGGTCCAGAGGATTCTCCAGGGCCCCTTGACCCTCTTCCTCCTCCCACTGGAGTGAAAGGTGAGAGTGTGAGTGGACCACTCTTTTCAAAATGAGGAGGTCTCCTTTCAGATGAAGGGTGACCTATTGGTGAGGGCCCATTTGGAGAAGGCTTTCTGCCCATTGGAAACATCCAGTGCATCATAGGGATCTTTTTCTACAAGTTCAAATCTAAGCTCCTTCTCAGTTAATTTCTGTCTGTTGCGTGCATTTTGTTTCCTGAAATAACTGAGGTTTCTTTCAGCAATCCGAGCTGCCAACTCACTAGCATCTGCTTCTTTCTCAGAGGAAATAATCTTCCCCAGACAGGAACGAATGGTACTCTGCAATTGTTCTTCAAGATATTGGGCTCTCTTTCTGTAGGTCTCCAGCTCTTTTATTGTATGGCTCATCTTTTCTTCGACTTTGGAAAGTTTCTCCTTTTGCTCCACACGGCAGTTTTCCTCCACTCTTAATTTCCTGTGCAGTTTCATCATATTTTCTTGATAGCGTACCATCATGACTTTAAAGGTCTTCTGTAGGGTCTCATTCTCACTTTGCAGCTGTGCATTTTCTGACTGCAAGGATGCCTGTTCAGTCTGCAGACTTTGAAGGTGTTCTGTAAGGTCTTCCGTGGTTTTCTCCACTTCAGATGAGAAAGTACATTTTTGATTTCTTCCTCCTTCCAAGATTTCTAAGGAGGCCTTTAGCTTATCACCATAAACCAGGTTCCTCAAAGCTCCTTTGGACTCATCCTCCAAGTGAGCACCAATTTCGGGTTCACTCGTCTTTCCCAGTTCCAGGTGACCACCATCCCTTTGGGCTCCCAGGCTTTGAGAAGATCTATCCTTCATCTTCAGCAAGCATTCACTCAGAGACTCCATGTGATTTTCTGTGTCCCTTAGAACTTGTTCTCCAGCTACTTTAGAGTCCTCTAATATGATTTTTGCTTTATATTGGACACCTCCTTGTTCCCTCTGTGCTTCAGCTTCTCCTTGTATTGTTGGTCTCTGCGTTGGCGGAAGTAGGGATCCTTCATTCAAAACCTCTTTGATTGCCAGCTTCAGTTCTTCCTCATTCACTTGAAAGAGTCTCCAGTTTGTTTTAGCTTCAGCTATTTGTGATCTGAGGGATTCAGATTCACCTTGGAGGGACTGTATCCTTCTTGATAGATGCGCCATCGTTTCATCCTGTTGACCATGTTGAGCCTTCTGTGCTTTGAGCTCTTCTTCTAGAAAGAGCATTTCAACGCCATGGCTGGATTCGGGCCTATGCAGCTTTTCGTCGGTTGCCTCCAGCTGTTGTGCTTCTCTTGAACCCTTCTCAAACCTGCAATCCTTTAAAGATGATTCTAAGCCTTCATGTTCTTTTTCAACAAGGCTCACTTTTTCAAGAAGTCCACATTTTGCCTCAATAAGTCCAGCAAGATTTAGAGCCAGCCTTTTTTCTCTTCCCACGTAAAGCCTGCTACGAACCGACTGAAAACCTCTCCAGAAAAGTGAGAGAACAGCAAAAAATCCAAGAGCTGTACACATCACCAACTCCCAAGGAAAGCCATAAGGAAGATGGCCTGGCTTCATGTCTTCGGACAATGCTGCCACAACCCTGGGTGCTTCTTCCAGAACCACCGACTAGGATGGCTGAGAGGCAGCCCTTGGCTCCTCCATCACGCCAAGACAGCTTTGGCTCTTGCCACAGCAACCACAGCCTGCCCAGGCAGGCCAACACAGGCTGTGGACACTCAGGTGTTTGGTCAGGAACTCCAACCTGCACCAGGCAACGGAGCAGACCACTGTGATCCCCTTCAGGGGCTGAGCGTATGGTGGGTGGTGGGCGTATGGTGGTGGGAGCCATGATCAAAGGCTCCCAGCAGCCTTGTTGTGCTCAACTGCCCATCAGGGGAGTCTTGTCCGCTTCCCTACCCAGTGCATCCTCATGTGCCACAGGTTTAGGTCCCTCCCACTCCAGCCAGAGAGAATTCCTCTCCATGCCACCCACCCCTTGATTTGGTTTAGGCCAGGCCAAGGCGGGGTTAGTAGGAAGATTCCATCCAGTCATAATAACATTCAGTTTGATGTCACTCAAATTCTAAAGCTGACTAAACTGTTCAAACAGCTTTTATGGCCTCTATTGGTCTTTGTGTCCCTTGCCTTTTGTTTGAGTGACTCAGTCCTTTCCCTGCCCTTGTGCTCTCCCTATTTCCTACATTCCTTGCTTCCTTCCTCCCTTCCTGGGTTTTCTCCTTTTCTTCTTCCTTCTTTTCTACCTCCCTGCATCCCTCCAACTTTGCCTTCCTCCCTTCCAACTTTCTCTCTCCCTTCCCTCCCTTTTCTTTTCTTGCAAGTGTTTGGGGTGAAAGTCCATGGCAGGCCAGCCCAAAGCTAGGCAAGGTCACTGCCACTGAGCTACAACATCCCCAGACCTGCTGCCACTTCCTATGCAAGTAACTTGAATTATCTCTAAAGAGAATCTCTCACATTAGTCTACTTTCAAAGTAATTTCAGAAGAGTTGCTAACATGGGCATAAATCAGTTATGACAAGTCATTTTTGAAAAGCACGGCACAGCTAATGTTCCTCCAAAGAAGGAGTGGAAAACTTAATTGGTTTTCAGGTCAGCATTTCTAGACTAGTACAAACCCTCCTAATCCTGATCTCTCCTTAGTCCTATGATTTCTTTAAGTGTCCCCTTTGCTCCTGTTCATGGAGTCATGTGTACAGAAATTATACCTGGTTCTATTGAACTCTACTTAATTCTTTCTCACCTCTGTGCTCCTTTGGCCAAGTCACTCCTCAACACTTACTGTAACCCTTTCAATTTTTTGTCCATTTTCATTTAAAAAACTCTTTCAAAAATTGAACCATTTCGCATGCAGACACAGTCTTCTTGATCTGCTATTAATCCCCCACTACTGACATTGTAAGTTATTGAAATGTACACTTCCGGACCGTTTTCAGATTTTTGATTCCTGTATATCTATCTGTCTATCTATTTACAAACATAACATGGTATTCTGAAAGAATCGTTCTGCTTTTGGAGCTATACATTGTGTTTTCCAGAAGCAGGCCTATTACACAGAGATGAATCCACGTTACCTAGATTGAGTTCAAACCGGAATGTGCACTCTGATTCCCATTATATTGTTCTACCTACTGATGGACAGTTGAGTTATATCCAGACCTCACCACCTCCCCCATTGAGTAAAACCCTTGTGAAGAGACATGTAGATGCCTTTATGAACATATTGATAATTTTTCATGGCAGTGTTTTCCAAAAACCAGTTAGTAAAATCAATTGATTCCTTTGCAGCCTGAAATTACCTTCATTCCAGTTTACTGGTATAAGAACCGCAGTATATCAGCAACCATTCTCCAATAGTAGTTCAGGCAGAAGTCATTCTAGATAACAAGCAGTGCCGGATCCTCCATGTATTTTACACAGCCCATGACGGGGGACATCCGTCCATTCGTTTAGAACAACTGATGTTTTATGCTGGCAATTTAGGTTTATTTAAAGGAGTGATTAGAAAACAGGTGAGACAGACTGATTAGATTCAGTATGTATGTTGGCTTTGTTTTTCTAGGCCTGAAGTTTTCACATTTCAATTAATTGTAGGTTAAGTATCAGGCAGATTCTTCACTGGGCTTCAAATGTGATAAAGTTGCTTCTTATTTTTAAGAAGGCCGTTGCAATCCTGCATTTATTTACACCTCCGTGCTTGTTTTACACACAAGCACACACACCCACACACCACACACATCAACACACACACAAACACATAATTAGAGCACATTTAACACTCAAATAGCTTTACCTACTAATTCATAACTAGGGTATTTTTTTAATAAGTATTGTGTCTTGGTCTCTACTGGGGAAACATGGTTCAATGTGAGTTCTCTTGTTTGTTGTAGGGCAGTGAACGTTCACTTGTTGACAATGATATAGAAATGGGCAGTAAGAGTTTAAAAGTTTCTACAGTAGGTAGGCAGAGTCAGAGTATGGAATCTAAGAATAAGAAATTGGGGAATTTCCTCTTTGTTTCTTCATTTCAACCTCCTAATAATTCATGTATATTTTCCAAAAGTCTCCCAGAAAACAAGGACTAGGTCAATCCACATATCAGTGAACCATAGCAGAATGCGGTTCTGAGTTTTATATAAACAGTCATAAAATTAAAAAGACAGGTGCTGGGGTTTTGGCTCAGCACTAGAGTGCTGGCTTCACACTTTCAAAGGTCCTGAGTTGGATCCCCAACACCATACGTGAAAGGAATGAATGAACCAATGCATGAGTGTATGATGAATGAATTAAAGGTATAAGGAGGAGGAGGAAGAGGAGGAGGAGGAGGAGAAATAGAAGAAGATGATGAGAAATTTGACAGAAGGGAAAAAGGGGAGGAGAGTGAGTTTAAAGTGTGGTTTCCAATTCCCAAACGTTAAATTACAGCAGACGGGATAGAGAGAGAAGATGGGAGGGCAGGAGAGGGGGGATAGTAGAGGCTAGAAAAGGTAGCAGAATACAACAGTTACTAACATGGCATTTTGTAAAAACGTGGATGTGTAAACAATGTGATTGTGCAATCTGTATATGGGGTCAAAATGGGAGTTCATAACTCACTTGAATCTAATGTAGGAAATATGGTATCTCAAGAGCTATGTAAGGTTTTAAGCAACCAATATAAAAAAGAGGTCTTCATTTTTCTTTGTAGTTGAGATCTCCTGTTTCCTTGACATGTTTAGTTGTGTTCTCTCCTTTAGTCCTCCCATGCTCTAGTTATTCTGATATGGAAAAACTAGCTGAAATGCCCAACCAGTCTCTAAATCAGTGACACTTTTTCATTAAGCCTAAAGTCACTTTACAATTGCTACAGTCATACTAAATACACTTCTTTGTTTGGAGTTTAAAAGATATTTCCATCAGCTAGATTACAAGGACCTAGAACTCCCATTCTTGTTTATGTAAGACTGGCTTCATCAGATTAAATGACGTTCTCTGGAATAACATAAATAGGAATAATTTACTCATAAGATTCTTACGTAAACCATCTTTATTTACAAAATACTATCTTAAGAATTATTGTTTCATTGAGCTTCAATTGGAGCCAAAGTATAGTCAATTACTGAACTAAAAGCAGTTACTTAAAAACTAAAAATGAGAGATAAGTCAAATTACATTTGAAGAGAGAGCAACAGCATGAGGTTTCTTGTTTGGTTCTGGATGTTGAGTAACAGGCTCATTTGCAGGTGGAAGGAACCCTTCAGGCAACTCACTTGTACTTTCAGAATGGGGGTGAAGAGGGCTGAATTCCAGCTCTTGGGGGAAGATTTTGTGAGGAAAACCCCCTCCCTGCATAGACACTTCGCATTGGAAATGGAGTGGGTGGCGGGTCAGGTGGAAAATAATCTCCAGGTTCCCAGACAAGTTTATTGGGGGAGGTGGAGGAAAAAAAAGGTCCTCTTCTCATGAACTGACTCCTTGGGTCAACTGGATACAAGGCACCTCTGACTGGAGGGAAAGGTGCCAACACAGAGCCAGAGCCAGTTGCTTGGTTTTCAGCATGGAGAGGTGAATCAGGCACATCAGAGTCCAAAGGAGGCATATTAGGAATTCTGTGTTCTGCTGGTCCCGATGCTCTACCACAATTTGAGTAAAACCTATCTTGCCTTTGTAGAGGAAGACGTGCATCAGAAGAATATGGTTGGCCTGGCGGAGGGATCATCAGCCTGCTGGCCTGTTCCCCTGGAGGAGAAAGGGGCCAGTCTGAGAAGGTGCTCTCTGAAAATCAGTGAACTTATGACAGCTGGATTCTCTTCCTTTACTGCTAGTCGCATGGTCCAGAGGATTCTCCAGGGCCCCTTGACCCTCTTCCTCCTCCCACTGGAGTGAAAGGTGAGAGTGTGAGTGGACCACTCTTTTCAAAATGAGGAGGTCTCCTTTCAGATGACGGTGACCTATTGATGAGGGCCCATTTGGAGAAGGCTTTCTGCCCATTGCTGAGTTGGAAACATCCAGTGCATAATAGGGATCTTTTTCTACAAGTTCAACTCTAAGCTCCTTCTCAGTTAATTTCTGTCTGTTGCGTGCATTTTGTTTCCTGAAATAACTGAGGTTTCTTTCAGCAATCCGAACTGCCAACTCACTAGCATGTGCTTCTTTCTCAGAGGAAATAATCTCCCCAGACAGGAACGAATGGTACTCTGCAATTGTTCTTCAAGATATTGGGCTCTCTTTCTGTAGGTCTCCAGCTCTTTTATTGTATGGCTCATCTTTTCTTCGACTTTGGAAAGTTTCTCCTTTTGCTCCACACGGCAGTTTTCCTCCACTCTTAATTTCCTGTGCAGTTTCATCATATTTTCTTGATAGCGTTCCATCATGACTTTAAAGTTCTTCTGTAGGGTCTCATTCTCACTTTGCAGCTGTGCATTTTCGGACTGCAAGGATGCCTGTTCAGTCTGCAGACATTTAAGGTGTTCTGTAAGGTCTTCCGTGGTTTTCTCCACTTCAGATGAGAAAGTACATTTTTGATTTCTTCCTCCTTCCAAGATTTCTAAGGAGGCCTTTAGCTTATCACCATAAACCAGGTTCCTCAAAGCTCCTTTGGACTCATCCTCCAAGTGAGCACCAATTTCGGGTTCACTCGTCTTTCCCAGTTCCAGGTGACCACCATCCCTTTGGGCTCCCAGGCTTGGAGAAGATCTATCCTTCATCTTCAGCAAGCATTCACTCAGAGACTCCATGTGATTTTCTGTGTCCCTTAGAACTTGTTCTCCAGCTACTTTAGAGTCCTCTAATATGATTATTGCTTTATATTGGACACCTCCTTGTTCCCTCTGTGCTTCAGCTTCTCCTTGTATTGTTGGTCTCTGCGTTGGCGGAAGTAGGGATCCTTCATTCAAAACCTCTTTGACTGCCAGCTTCAGTTCTTCCTCATTCACTTGAAAGAGTCTCCAGTTTGTTTTAGCTTCAGCTATTTGTGATCTGAGGGATTCAGATTCACCTTGGAGGGACTGTATCCTTCTTGATAGATGCGCCATCGTTTCATCCTGTTGACCATGTTGAGTCTTCTGTGCTTTGAGCTCTTCTTCTAGAAAGAGCATTTCAACGCCATGGCTGGATTCGGGCCTATGCAGCTTTTCGCCGGTTGCCTCCAGCTGTTGTGCTTCTCTTGAACCCTTCTCAAACCTGCAATCCTTTAAAGATGATTCTAAGCCTTCATGTTCTTTTTCAACAAGGCTCACTTTTTCAAGAAGTCCACATTTTGCCTCAATAAGTCCAGCAAGATTTAGAGCCAGCCTTTTTTCTCTTCCCACGTAAAGCCTGCTACGAACCGACTGAAAACCTCCCCAGAAAAGTGAGAGAACAGCAAAAAATCCAAGAGCTGTACACATCACCACCTCCCAAGGAAAGCCCAAAGAAAGATGGCCTGGCTTCATGTCTTTGGACAATGCTGCCACAATCCTGGGTGCTTCTTCCAGAACCACCCACTAGGATGGCTGAGAGGCAGCCCTTGGCTCCTCCATCACGCCAAGACAGCTTTGGATCTTGCCACCACAACCACAGCCTGCCCAGGCAGGCCAACACAGGCTGTGGACACTCAGGTGTTTGGTCAGGAACTCCAACCTGCACCAGGCAACGGAGCAGACCACTGTGATCCCCTTCAGGGGCTGAGCGTATGGTGGGTGGTGGGTGTATGGCGGTGGGAGCCATGATCAAAGGCTCCCAGGAGCCTTGTTGTGCTCAACTGCCCATCAGGGGAGTCTTGTCCGCTTCCCTACCCAGTGCATCCTCATGTGCCACAGGTTTCGGTCCCTCCCACTCCAGCCAGAGAGAAATCCTCTCCATGCCACCCACCCCTTGATTTGGTTTAGGCCAGGCCAAGGCGGGGTTAGTAGGAAGATTCCATCCAGTCATAATAACATTCAGTTTGATGTCACTCAAATTCTAAAGCTGACTAAACTGTTCAAACAGCTTTTATGGCCTCTATTGGTCTTTGTGTCCCTTGCCTTTTGTTTCAGTGACTCAGTCCTTTCCCTGCCCTTGTGCTCTCCCTATTTCCTACCTTCCTTGCTTCCTTCCTCCCTTCCTGGGTTTTCTCCTTTTCTTCTTCCTTCTTTTCTACCTCCCTGCATCCCTCCTACTTTGCCTTCCTCCCTTCCAACTTTCTCTCTCCCTTCCCTCCCTTTTCTTTTCTTGCAAGTGTTTGGGGTGAAAGTCCATGGCAGGCCAGCCCCAAGCTAGGCAAGGTCACTGCCACTGAGCTACAACATCCCCAGACCTGCTGCCACTTCCTATGCAAGTAACTTGAATTATCTCTAAAGAGAAACTCTCACATTAGTCTACTTTCAAAGTAATTTCAGAAGAGTTGCTAACATGGGCATAAATCAGGTATGACAAGTCATTTTTGAAAAGCACGGCACAGCTAATGTTCTTCCAAAGAAGGAGTTGAAAACTTAATTGGTTTTCAGGTCAGCATTTCTAGACTAGTACAAACCCTCCTAATCCTGATCTCTCCTTAGTCCTATGATTTCTTTAAGTGTCCCCTTTGCTCCTGTTCATGGAGTCATGTGTACAGAAATTATACCTGGTTCTATTGAACTCTACTTAATTCTTTCTCACCTCTGTGCTCCTTTGGCCAAGTCACTCCTCAACACTTACTGTAACCCTTTCAATTTTTTATCCATTTTCATTTAAAAAACTCTTTCAAAAATTGAACCATTTCGCTGCAGACACAGTCTTCTTGATCTGCTATTAATCCCCCACTACAGACATTGTAAGTTATTAAAATGTACACTTCCAGACCGTTTTCAGATTTTTGATTTCTGTATATCTATCTGTCTATCTATTTACAAACATCACATGGTATTCTGAAAGAATCGTTCTGCTTTTGAAGCTCTACATTGTGTTTTCCAGAAGCAGGCCTATTACACAGAGATGAATCCATGTTACCTAGATTGAGTTCAAACCGGAATGTGCACTCTGATTCCCATTATATTGTTCTACCTACTAATGGACAGTTCAGTTATATCCAGACCTCACCACCTCCCCCATTGAGTAAAACCCTTGTGAAGAGACATGTAGATGCCTTTATGAACATATTGATAATTTTTCATGGCAGTGTTTTCCAAAAACCAGTTAGTAAAATCAATTGATTCCTTTGCAGCCTGAAATTACCTTCATTCCAGTTTACTGGTATAAGAACCGCAGTATATCAGCAACCATTCTCCAATAGTAGTTCAGGCAGAAGTCATTCTAGATAACAAGCAGTGCCGGATCTTCCATGTATTTTACACAGCACATGACGGGGGACATCCGTCCATTCGTTTAGAACAACTGATGTTTTATGCTGGCAATTTAGGTTTATTTAAAGGAGTGATTAGAAAACAGGTGAGACAGACTGATTAGATTCAGTATGTATGTTGGCTTTGTTTTTCTAGGCCTGAAGTTTTCACATTTCAATTAATTGTAGGTTAAGTATCAGGCAGATTCTTCACTGGGCTTCAAATGTGATAAAGTTGCTTCTTATTTTTAAGAAGGCCGTTGCAATCCTGCATTTATTTTACACCTCAGTGCTTGTTTTACACACAAGCACACACACCCACACACCACACACATCAACACACACACAAACACATAATTAGAGCACATTTAACACTCAAATAAAGCTTTACCTACTAATTCATAACTAGGGTATTTTTTTAATAAGTATTGTGTCTTGGCCTCTACTGGGGAAACATAGTTCAATGTGAGTTCTCTGGTTTGTTGTAGGGCAGTGAACGTTCACTTGTTGGCAATGATATAGAAATGGGGAGTAAGAGTTTAAAAGTTTTTACAGTAGGTAGGCAGAGTCAGAGTATGGAATCTAAGAATAAGAAATTGGGGAATTTCCTCTTTGTTTCTTCATTTCAACCTCCTAATAATTCATGTATATTTTCCAAAAGTCTCCCAGAAAACAAGGACTAGGTCAATCCACAAAGCAGTGAACCATAGCAGAATGCGATTCTGAATTTCATATAGACAGTCATAAAATCAAAAAGACAGGTGCTGGGGTTTTGGCTCAGCACTAGAGTGCTGGCTTCACACTTTCAAAGGTCCTGAGTTGGATCCCCAACACCATACGTGAAAGGAATGAATGAACCAATGCATGAGTGTATGATGAATGAATTAAAGGTATAAGGAGGAGGAGGAAGAGGAGGAGGAGGAGGAGAAATAGAAGAAGATGATGAGAAATTTGACAGAAGGGAAAAAGGGGAGGAGAGTGAGTTTAAAGTGTGGTTTCCAATTCCCAAACGTTAAATTACAGCAGACGGGATAGAGAGAGAAGATGGGAGGGCAGGAGAGGGGGGATAGTAGAGGCTAGAAAAGGTAGCAGAATACAACAGTTACTAACATGGCATTTTGTAAAAACGTGGATGTGTAAACAATGTGATTGTGCAATCTGTATATGGGGTCAAAATGGGAGTTCATAACTCACTTGAATCTAATGTAGGAAATATGGTATCTCAAGAGCTATGTAAGGTTTTAAGCAACCAATATAAAAAAGAGGTCTTCATTTTTCTTTGTAGTTGAGATCTCCTCTTTCCTTGACATGTTTAGTTGTGTTCTCTCCTTTAGTCCTCCCATGCTCTAGTTATTCTGATATGGAAAAACTAGCTGAAATGCCCAACCAGTCTCTAAATCACTGACACTTTTTCATTAAGACTGAAGTCACTTTACAATTGCTACAGTCATACTAAATACACTTCTTTGTTTGGAGTTTAAAAGATATTTCCATCAGCTAGATTACAAGGACCTAGAACTCCCATTCTTGTTTATGTAAGAGTGGCTTCATCAGATTAAATGCCGTTCTCTGGAATAACATAAAATAGGAATAATTTACTCATAAGATTCTTACGTAAACCATCTTTATTTACAAAATACTATCTTAAGAATTATTGTTTCATTGAGCTTCAATTGGAGCCAAAGTATAGTCAATTACTGAACTAAAAGCAGTTACTTAAAAACTAAAAATGAGAGATAAGTCAAATTACATTTGAAGAGAGAGCAACAGCATGAGGTTTCTTGTTTGGTTCTGGATGTTGAGTAACAGGCTCATTTGCAGGTGGAAGGAACCCTTCAGGCAACTCACTTGTACTTTCAGAATGGGGGTGAAGAGGGCTGAATTCCAGCACTTGGGAGAAGATTTTTTGAGGAAAACCCCTTCCCTCCATAGACACTTCGCATTGGAAATGGAGTGGGTGGCGGGTCAAGTGGAAAATAATCTCCAGGTTCCCAGACAAGTTTCCTGGGAGAGGTGGAGGAAAAAAAAGGTCCTCTTCTCATGAACTGACTCCTTGGGTCAACTGGAAACAAGGCACCTCTGACTGGAGGGAAAGGTGCCAACACAGAGCCAGAGCCAGTTGCTTGGTTTTCAGCATGGAGAGGTGAATCAGCACATCAGAGTCCAAAGGAGGCATATTAGGAATTCTGTGTTCTGCTGGTCCCGATGCTCTACCACAATTTGAGTAAAACCTATCTTGCCTTTGTAGAGGAAGACGTGCATCAGAAGAATATGGTTGGCCTGGCGGAGGGATCATCAGCCTGCTGGCCTGTTCCCCTGGAGGAGAGAGGGGCCCAGTCTGAGAAGGTGCTCTCTGAAAATCAGTGAACTTATGACAGCTGGATTCTCTTCCTTTACTGCTAGTCGCATGGTCCAGAGGATTCTCCAGGGCCCCTTGACCCTCTTCCTCCTCCCACTGGAGTGAAAGGTGAGAGTGTGAGTGGACCACTCTTTTCAAAATGAGGAGGTCTCCTTTCAGATGAAGGGTGACCTATTGGTGAGGGCCCATTTGGAGAAGGCTTTCTGCCCATTGCTGAGTTGGAAACATCCAGTGCATCATAGGGATCTTTTTCTACAAGTTCAAATCTAAGCTCCTTCTCAGTTAATTTCTGTCTGTTGCGTGCATTTTGTTTCCTGAAATAACTGAGGTTTCTTTCAGCAATCCGAGCTGCCAACTCACTAGCATGTGCTTCTTTCTCAGAGGAAATAATCTTCCCCAGACAGGAACGAATGGTACTCTGCAATTGTTCTTCAAGATATTGGGCTCTCTTTCTGTAGGTCTGCAGCTCTTTTATTGTATGGCTCATCTTTTCTTCGACTTTGGAAAGTTTCTCCCTTTGCTCCACACGGCAGTTTTCCTCCACTCTTAATTTCCTGTGCAGTTTCATCATATTTTCTTGATAGCGTTCCATCATGACTTTAAAGTTCTTCTGTAGGGTCTCATTCTCACTTTGCAGCTGTGCATTTTCTGACTGCAAGGATGCCTGTTCAGTCTGCAGACTTTTAAGGTGTTCTGCAAGGTCTTCCGTGGTTTTCTCCACTTCAGATGAGAAAGTACATTTTTGATTTCTTCCTCCTTCCAAGATTTCTAAGGAGGCCTTTAGCTTATCACCATAAACCAGGTTCCTCAAAGCTCCTTTGGACTCATCCTCCAAGTGAGCACCAATTTCGGGTTCACTCGTCTTTCCCAGTTCCAGGTGACCACCATCCCTTTGTGCTCCCAGGCTTGGAGAAGATCTATCCTTCATCTTCAGCAAGCATTCACTCAGAGACTCCATGTGATTTTCTGTGTCCCTTAGAACTTGTTCTCCAGCTACTTTAGAGTCCTCTAATATGATTTTTGCTTTATATTGGACACCTCCTTGTTCCCTCTGTGCTTCAGCTTCTCCTTGTATTGTTGGTCTCTGCGTTGGCGGAAGTAGGGATCCTTCATTCAAAACCTCTTTGATTGCCAGCTTCAGTTCTTCCTCATTCACTTGAAAGAGTCTCCAGTTTGTTTTAGCTTCAGCTATTTGTGATCTGAGGGATTCAGATTCACCTTGGAGGGACTGTATCCTTCTTGATAGATGCGCCATCATTTCATCCTGTTGACCATGTTGAGCCTTCTGTGCTTTGAGCTCTTCTTCTAGAAAGAGCATTTCAACGCCATGGCTGGATTCGGGCCTATGCAGCTTTTCGCCGGTTGCCTCCAGCTGTTGTGCTTCTCTTGAACCCATCTCAAACCTGCAATCCTTTAAAGATGATTCTAAGCCTTCATGTTCTTTTTCAACAAGGCTCACTTTTTCAAGAAGTCCACATTTTGCCTCAATAAGTCCAGCAAGATTTAGAGCCAGCCTTTTTTCTCTTCCCACGTAAAGCCTGCTACGAACCGACTGAAAACCTCTCCAGAAAAGTGAGAGAACAGCAAAAAATCCAAGAGCTGTACACATCACCAACTCCCAAGGAAAGCCCAAAGGAAGATGGCCTGGCTTCATGTCTTCGGACAATGCTGCCACAATCCTGGGTGCTTCTTCCAGAACCACCCACTAGGATGGCTGAGAGGCAGCCCTTGGCTCCTCCATCATGCCAAGACAGCTTTGGATCTTGCCACCACAACCACAGCCTGCCCAGGCAGGCCAACACAGGCTGTGGACACTCAGGTGTTTGGTCAGGAACTCCAACCTGCACCAGGCAACGGAGCAGACCACTGTGATACCCTTCAGGGGCTGAGCGTATGGTGGGTGGTGGGTGTATGGCGGTGGGAGCCATGATCAAAGGCTCCCAGGAGCCTTGTTGTGCTCAACTGCCCATCAGGGGAGTCTTGTCCGCTTCCCTACCCAGTGCATCCTCATGTGCCACAGGTTTCGGTCCCTCCCACTGCAGCCAGAGAGAAATCCTCTCCATGCCACCCACCCCTTGATTTGGTTTAGGCCAGGCCAAGGCGGGGTTAGTAGGAAGATTCCATCCAGTCATAATAACATTCAGTTTGATGTCACTCAAATTCTAAAGCTGACTAAACTGTTCAAACAGCTTTTATGGCCTCTATTGGTCTTTGTGTCCCTTGCCTTTTGTTTGAGTGACTCAGTCCTTTCCCTGCCCTTGTGCTCTCCCTATTTCCTACCTTCCTTGCTTCCTTCCTCCCTTCCTGGGTTTTCTCCTTTTCTTCTTCCTTCTTTTCTACCTCCCTGCATCCCTCCAACTTTGCCTTCCCCCTTCCAACTTTCTCTCTCCCTTCCCTCCCTTTTCTTTTCTTGCAAGTGTTTGGGGTGAAAGTCCATGGCAGGCCAGCCCCAAGCTAGGCAAGGTCACTGCCACTGAGCTACAACATCCCCAGACCTGCTGCCACTTCCTATGCAAGTAACTTGAATTATCTCTAAAGAGATACTCTCACATTAGTCTACTTTCAAAGTAATTTCAGAAGAGTTGCTAACATGGGCATAAATCAGGTATGACAAGTCATTTTTGAAAAGCACGGCACAGCTAATGTTCCTCCAAAGAAGGAGTTGAAAACTTAATTGGTTTTCCGGTCAGCATTTCTAGACTAGTACAAACCCTCCTAATCCTGATCTCTCCTTAGTCCTATGATTTCTTTAAGTGTCCCCTTTGCTCCTGTTCATGGAGTCATGTGTACAGAAATTATACCTGGTTCTATTGAACTCTACTTAATTCTTTCTCACCTCTGTGCTCCTTTGGCCAAGTCACTCCTCAACACTTACTGTAACCCTTTCAATTTTTTGTCCATTTTCATTTAAAAAACTCTTTCAAAAATTGAACCATTTCGCATGCAGACACAGTCTTCTTGATCTGCTATTAATCCCCCACTACTGACATTGTAAGTTATTGAAATGTACACTTCCAGACCGTTTTCAGATTTTTGATTCCTGTATATCTATCTGTCTATCTATTTACAAACATCACATGGTATTCTGAAAGAATCGTTCTGCTTTTGGAGCTCTACATTGTGTTTTCCAGAAGCAGGCCTATTACACCGAGATGAATCCATGTTACCTAGATTGAGTTCAAACCGGAATGTGCACTCTGATTCCCATTATATTGTTCTACCTACTAATGGACAGTTCAGTTATATCCAGACCTCACCACCTCCCCCATTGAGTAAAACCCTTGTGAAGAGGCATGTAGATGCCTTTATGAACATATTGATAATTTTTCATGGCAGTGTTTTCCAAAAACCAGTTAGTAAAATCAATTGATTCCTTTGCAGCCTGAAATTACCTTCATTCCAGTTTACTGGTATAAGAACCGCAGTATATCAGCAACCATTCTCCAATAGTAGTTCAGGCAGAAGTCATTCTAGATAACAAGCAGTGCCGGATCCTCCATGTATTTTACACAGCCCATGACGGGGGACATCCGTCCATTCGTTTAGAACAACTGATGTTTTATGCTGGCAATTTAGGTTTATTTAAAGGAGTGATTAGAAAACAGGTGAGACAGACTGATTAGATTCAGTATGTATGTTGGCTTTGTTTTTCTAGGCCTGAAGTTTTCACATTTCAATTAATTGTAGGTTAAGTATCAGGCAGATTCTTCACTGGGCTTCAAATGTGATAAAGTTGCTTCTTATTTTTAAGAAGGCCGTTGCAATCCTGCATTTATTTTACACCTCAGTGCTTGTTTTACACACAAGCACACACACCCACACACCACACACATCAACACACACACAAACACATAATTAGAGCACATTTAACACTCAAATAAAGCTTTACCTACTAATTCATAACTAGGGTATTTTTTTAATAAGTATTGTGTCTTGGTCTCTACTGGGGAAACATGGTTCAATGTGAGTTCTCTGGTTTGTTGTAGGGCAGTGAACTTTCACTTGTTGGCAATGATATAGAAATGGGGAGTAAGAGTTTAAAAGTTTTTACAGTAGGTAGGCAGAGTCAGAGTATGGAATCTAAGAATAAGAAATTGCGGAATTTCCTCTTTGTTTCTTCATTTCAACCTCCTAATAATTCATGTATATTTTCCAAAAGTCTCCCAGAAAACAAGGACTAGGTCAATCCACAAAGCAGTGAACCATAGCAGAATGCGATTCTGAATTTCATATAAACAGTCATAAAATCAAAAAGACAGGTGCTGGGGTTTTGGCTCAGCACTAGAGTGCTGGCTTCACACTTTCAAAGGTCCTGAGTTGGATCCCCAACACCATACGTGAAAGGAATGAATGAACCAATGCATGAGTGTATGATGAATGAATTAAAGGTATAAGGAGGAGGAGGAAGAGGAGGAGGAGGAGGAGAAATAGAAGAAGATGATGAGAAATTTGACAGAAGGGAAAAAGGGGAGGAGAGTGAGTTTAAAGTGTGGTTTCCAATTCCCAAACGTTAAATTACAGCAGACGGGATAGAGAGAGAAGATGGGAGGGCAGGAGAGGGGGGATAGTAGAGGCTAGAAAAGGTAGCAGAATACAACAGTTACTAACATGGCATTTTGTAAAAACGTGGATGTGTAAACAATGTGATTGTGCAATCTGTATATGGGGTGAAAATGGGAGTTCATAACTCACTTGAATCTAATGTAGGAAATATGGTATCTCAAGAGCTATGTAAGGTTTTAAGCAACCAATATAAAAAAGAGGTCTTCATTTTTCTTTGTAGTTGAGATCTCCTGTTTCCTTGACATGTTTAGTTGTGTTCTCTCCTTTAGTCCTCCCATGCTCTAGTTATTCTGATATGGAAAAACTAGCTGAAATGCCCAACCAGTCTCTAAATCACTGACACTTTTTCATTAAGACTGAAGTCACTTTACAATTGCTACAGTCATACTAAATACACTTCTTTGTTTGGAGTTTAAAAGATATTTCCATCAGCTAGATTACAAGGACCTAGAACTCCCATTCTTGTTTATGTAAGAGTGGCTTCATCAGATTAAATGCCGTTCTCTGGAATAACATAAAATAGGAATAATTTACTCATAAGATTCTTACGTAAACCATCTTTATTTACAAAATACTATCTTAAGAATTATTGTTTCATTGAGCTTCAATTGGAGCCAAAGTATAGTCAATTACTGAACTAAAAGCAGTTACTTAAAAACTAAAAATGAGAGATAAGTCAAATTACATTTGAAGAGAGAGCAACAGCATGAGGTTTCTTGTTTGGTTCTGGATGTTGAGTAACAGGCTCATTTGCAGGTGGAAGGAACCCTTCAGGCAACTCACTTGTACTTTCAGAATGGGGGTGAAGAGGGCTGAATTCCAGCACTTGGGAGAAGATTTTGTGAGGAAAACCCCTTCCCTCCATAGACACTTCGCATTGGAAATGGAGTGGGTGGCGGGTCAGGTGGAAAATAATCTCCAGGTTCCCAGACAAGTTTCCTGGGAGAGGTGGAGGAAAAAAAAGGTCCTCTTCTCATGAACTGACTCCTTGGGCCAACCGGAAACAAGGCACCTCTGACTGGAGGGAAAGGTGCCAACACAGAGCCAGAGCCAGTTGCTTGGTTTTCAGCATGGAGAGGTGAATCAGGCACATCAGAGTCCAAAGGATTCATATTAGGAATTCTGTGTTCTGCTGGTCCCGATGCTCTACCACAATTTGAGTAAAACCTATCTTGCCTTTGTAGAGGAAGACGTGCATCAGAAGAATATGGTTGGCCTGGCGGAGGGATCATCAGCCTGCTGGCCTGTTCCCCTGGAGGAGAGAGGGGCCCAGTCTGAGAAGGTGCTCTCTGAAAATCAGTGAACTTATGACAGCTGGATTCTCTTCCTTTACTGCTAGTCGCATGGTCCAGAGGATTCTCCAGGGCCCCTTGACCCTCTTCCTCCTCCCACTGGAGTGAAAGGTGAGAGTGTGAGTGGACCACTCTTTTCAAAATGAGGAGGTCTCCTTTCAGATGAAGGGTGACCTATTGGTGAGGGCCCATTTGGAGAAGGCTTTCTGCCCATTGCTGAGTTGGAAACATCCAGTGCATCATAGGGATCTTTTTCTACAAGTTCAAATCTAAGCTCCTTCTCAGTTAATTTCTGTCTGTTGCGTGCATTTTGTTTCCTGAAATAACTGAGGTTTCTTTCAGCAATCCGAGCTGCCAACTCACTAGCATCTGCTTCTTTCTCGGAGGAAATAATCTTCCCCAGACAGGAACGAATGGTACTCTGCAATTGTTCTTCAAGATATTGGGCTCTCTTTCTGTAGGTCTGCAGCTCTTTTATTGTATGGCTCATCTTTTCTTCGACTTTGGAAAGTTTCTCCCTTTGCTCCACACGGCAGTTTTCCTCCACTCTTAATTTCCTGTGCAGTTTCATCATATTTTCTTGATAGCGTTCCATCATGACTTTAAAGTTCTTCTGTAGGGTCTCATTCTCACTTTGCAGCTGTGCATTTTCTGACTGCAAGGATGCCTGTTCAGTCTGCAGACTTTTAAGGTGTTCTGCAAGGTCTTCCGTGGTTTTCTCCACTTCAGATGAGAAAGTACATTTTTGATTTCTTCCTCCTTCCAAGATATCTAAGGAGGCCTTTAGCTTATCACCATAAACCAGGTTCCTCAAAGCTCCTTTGGACTCATCCTCCAAGTGAGCACCCATTTCGGGTTCACTCGTCTTTCCCAGTTCCAGGTGACCACCATCCCTTTGTGCTCCCAGGCTTGGAGAAGATCTATCCTTCATCTTCAGCAAGCATTCACTCAGAGACTCCATGTGATTTTCTGTGTCCCTTAGAACTTGTTCTCCAGCTACTTTAGAGTCCTCTAATATGATTTTTGCTTTATATTGGACACCTCCTTGTTCCCTCTGTGCTTCAGCTTCTCCTTGTATTGTTGGTCTCTGCGTTGGCGGAAGTAGGGATCCTTCATTCAAAACCTCTTTGATTGCCAGCTTCAGTTCTTCCTCATTCACTTGAAAGAGTCTCCAGTTTGTTTTAGCTTCAGCTATTTGTGATCTGAGGGATTCAGATTCACCTTGGAGGGACTGTATCCTTCTTGATAGATGCGCCATCGTTTCATCCTGTTGACCATGTTGAGCCTTCTGTGCTTTGAGCTCTTCTTCTAGAAAGAGCATTTCAACGCCATGGCTGGATTCGGGCCTATGCAGCTTTTCGCCGGTTGCCTCCAGCTGTTGTGCTTCTCTTGAACCCTTCTCAAACCTGCAATCCTTTAAAGATGATTCTAAGCCTTCATGTTCTTTTTCAACAAGGCTCACTTTTTCAAGAAGTCCACATTTTGCCTCAATTAGTCCAGCAAGATTTAGAGCCAGCCTTTTTTCTCTTCCCACGTAAAGCCTGCTACGAACCGACTGAAAACCTCTCCAGAAAAGTGAGAGAACAGCAAAAAATCCAAGAGCTGTACACATCACCAACTCCCAAGGAAAGCCCAAAGGAAGATGGCCTGGCTTCATGTCTTCGGACAATGCTGCCACAATCCTGGGTGCTTCTTCCAGAACCACCCACTAGGATGGCTGAGAGGCAGCCCTTGGCTCCTCCATCACGCCAAGACAGCTTTGGATCTTGCCACCACAACCACAGCCTGCCCAGGCAGGCCAACACAGGCTGTGGACACTCAGGTGTTTGGTCAGGAACTCCAACCTGCACCAGGCAACGGAGCAGACCACTGTGATCCCCTTCAGGGGCTGAGCGTATGGTGGGTGGTGGGTGTATGGCGGTGGGAGCCATGATCAAAGGCTCCCAGGAGCCTTGTTGTGCTCAACTGCCCATCAGGGGAGTCTTGTCCGCTTCCCTACCCAGTGCATCCTCATGTGCCACAGGTTTCGGTCCCTCCCACTCCAGCCAGAGAGAAATCCTCTCCATGCCACCCACCCCTTGATTTGGTTTAGGCCAGGCCAAGGCGGGGTTAGTAGGAAGATTCCATCCAGTCATAATAACATTCAGTTTGATGTCACTCAAATTCTAAAGCTGACTAAACTGTTCAAACAGCTTTTATGGCCTCTATTGGTCTTTGTGTCCCTTGCCTTTTGTTTGAGTGACTCAGTCCTTTCCCTGCCCTTGTGCTCTCCCTATTTCCTACCTCCTTGCTTCCTTCCTCCCTTCCTGGGTTTTCTCCTTTTCTTCTTCCTTCTTTTCTACCTCCCTGCATCCCTCCAACTTTGCCTTCCTCCCTTCCAACTTTCTCTCTCCCTTCCCTCCCTTTTCTTTTCTTGCAAGTGTTTGGGGTGAAAGTCCATGGCAGGCCAGCCCCAAGCTAGGCAAGGTCACTGCCACTGAGCTACAACATCCCCAGACCTGCTGCCACTTCCTATGCAAGTAACTTGAATTATCTCTAAAGAGAAACTCTCACATTAGTCTACTTTCAAAGTAATTTCAGAAGAGTTGCTAACATGGGCATAAATCAGGTATGACAAGTCATTTTTGAAAAGCATGGCACAGCTAATGTTCCTCCAAAGAAGGAGTTGAAAACTTAATTGGTTTTCAGGTCAGCATTTCTAGACTAGTACAAACCCTCCTAATCCTGATCTCTCCTTAGTCCTATGATTTCTTTAAGTGTCCCCTTTGCTCCTGTTCATGGAGTCATGTGTACAGAAATTATACCTGGTTCTATTGAACTCTACTTAATTCTTTCTCACCTCTGTGCTCCTTTGGCCAAGTCACTCCTCAACACTTACTGTAACCCTTTCAATTTTTTGTCCATTTTCATTTAAAAAACTCTTTCAAAAATTGAACCATTTCGCATGCAGACACAGTCTTCTTGATCTGCTATTAATCCCCCACTACTGACATTGTAAGTTATTGAAATGTACACTTCCAGACCGTTTTCAGATTTTTGATTCCTGTATATCTATCTGTCTATCTATTTACAAACATCACATGGTATTCTGAAAGAATCGTTCTGCTTTTGGAGCTCTACATTGTGTTTTCCAGAAGCAGGCCTATTACACCGAGATGAATCCATGTTACCTAGATTGAGTTCACACCGGAATGTGCACTCTGATTCCCATTATATTGTTCTACCTACTAATGGACAGTTCAGTTATATCCAGACCTCACCACCTCCCCCATTGAGTAAAACCCTTGTGAAGAGGCATGTAGATGCCTTTATGAACATATTGATAATTTTTCATGGCAGTGTTTTCCAAAAACCAGTTAGTAAAATCAATTGATTCCTTTGCAGCCTGAAATTACCTTCATTCCAGTTTACTGGTATAAGAACCGCAGTATATCAGCAACCATTCTCCAATAGTAGTTCAGGCAGAAGTCATTCTAGATAACAAGCAGTGCCGGATCCTCCATGTATTTTACACAGCCCATGACGGGGGACATCCGTCCATTCGTTTAGAACAACTGATGTTTTATGCTGGCAATTTAGGTTTATTTAAAGGAGTGATTAGAAAACAGGTGAGACAGACTGATTAGATTCAGTATGTATGTTGGCTTTGTTTTTCTAGGCCTGAAGTTTTCACATTTCAATTAATTGTAGGTTAAGTATCAGGCAGATTCTTCACTGGGCTTCAAATGTGATAAAGTTGCTTCTTATTTTTAAGAAGGCCGTTGCAATCCTGCATTTATTTTACACCTCAGTGCTTGTTTTACACACAAGCACACACACCCACACACCACACACATCAACACACACACAAACACATAATTAGAGCACATTTAACACTCAAATAAAGCTTTACCTACTAATTCATAACTAGGGTATTTTTTTAATAAGTATTGTGTCTTGGTCTCTACTGGGGAAACATGGTTCAATGTGAGTTCTCTGGTTTGTTGTAGGGCAGTGAACGTTCACTTGTTGGCAATGATATAGAAATGGGGAGTAAGAGTTTAAAAGTTTTTACAGTAGTTAGGCAGAGTCAGAGTATGGAATCTAAGAATAAGAAATTGGGGAATTTCCTCTTTGTTTCTTCATTTCAACCTCCTAATAATTCATGTATATTTTCCAAAAGTCTCCCAGAAAACAAGGACTAGGTCAATCCACAAAGCAGTGAACCATAGCAGAATGCGATTCTGAATTTCATATAAACAGTCATAAAATCAAAAAGACAGGTGCTGGGGTTTTGGCTCAGCACTAGAGTGCTGGCTTCACACTTTCAAAGGTCCTGAGTTGGATCCCCAACACCATACGTGAAAGGAATGAATGAACCAATGCATGAGTGTATGATGAATGAATTAAAGGTATAAGGAGGAGGAGGAAGAGGAGGAGGAGGAGGAGAAATAGAAGAAGATGATGAGAAATTTGACAGAAGGGAAAAAGGGGAGGAGAGTGAGTTTAAAGTGTGGTTTCCAATTCCCAAACGTTAAATTACAGCAGACGGGATAGAGAGAGAAGATGGGAGGGCAGGAGAGGGGGGATAGTAGAGGCTAGAAAAGGTAGCAGAATACAACAGTTACTAACATGGCATTTTGTAAAAACGTGGATGTGTAAACAATGTGATTGTGCAATCTGTATATGGGGTCAAAATGGGAGTTCATAACTCACTTGAATCTAATGTAGGAAATATGGTATCTCAAGAGCTATGTAAGGTTTTAAGCAACCAATATAAAAAAGAGGTCTTCATTTTTCTTTGTAGTTGAGATCTCCTGTTTCCTTGACATGTTTAGTTGTGTTCTCTCCTTTAGTCCTCCCATGCTCTAGTTATTCTGATATGGAAAAACTAGCTGAAATGCCCAACCAGTCTCTAAATCACTGACACTTTTTCATTAAGGCTGAAGTCACTTTACAATTGCTACAGTCATACTAAATACACTTCTTTGTTTGGAGTTTAAAAGATATTTCCATCAGCTAGATTACAAGGACCTAGAACTCCCATTCTTGTTTATGTAAGAGTGGCTTCATCAGATTAAATGCCGTTCTCTGGAATAACATAAAATAGGAATAATTTACTCATAAGATTCTTACGTAAACCATCTTTATTTACAAAATACTATCTTAAGAATTATTGTTTCATTGAGCTTCAATTGGAGCCAAAGTATAGTCAATTACTGAACTAAAAGCAGTTACTTAAAAACTAAAAATGAGAGATAAGTCAAATTACATTTGAAGAGAGAGCAACAGCATGAGGTTTCTTGTTTGGTTCTGGATGTTGAGTAACAGGCTCATTTGCAGGTGGAAGGAACCCTTCAGGCAACTCACTTGTACTTTCAGAATGGGGGTGAAGAGGGCTGAATTCCAGCTCTTGGGGGAAGATTTTGTGAGGAAAACCCCTTCCCTCCATAGACACTTCGCATTGGAAATGGAGTGGGTGGCGGGTCAGGTGGAAAATAATCTCCAGGTTCCCAGACAAGTTTCCTGGGAGAGGTGGAGGAAAAAAAAGGTCCTCTTCTCATGAACTGACTCCTTGGGTCAACTGGAAACAAGGCACCTCTGACTGGAGGGAAAGGTGCCAACACAGAGCCAGAGCCAGTTGCTTGGTTTTCAGCATGGTGAGGTGAATCAGCACATCAGAGTCCAAAGGAGGCATATTAGGAATTCTGTGTTCTGCTGTCCCGATGCTCTACCACAATTTGAGTAAAACCTATCTTGCCTTTGTAGAGGAAGACGTGCATCAGAAGAATATGGTTGGCCTGGCGGAGGGATCATCAGCCTGCTGGCCTGTTCCCCTGGAGGAGAGAGGGGCCCAGTCTGAGAAGGTGCTCTCTGAAAATCAGTGAACTTATGACAGCTGGATTCTCTTCCTTTACTGCTAGTCGCATGGTCCAGAGGATTCTCCAGGGCCCCTTGACCCTCTTCCTCCTCCCACTGGAGTGAAAGGTGAGAGTGTGAGTGGACCACTCTTTTCAAAATGAGGAGGTCTCCTTTCAGATGAAGGGTGACCTATTGGTGAGGGCCCATTTGGAGAAGGCTTTCTGCCCATTGCTGAGTTGGAAACATCCAGTGCATCATAGGGATCTTTTTCTACAAGTTCAAATCTAAGCTCCTTCTCAGTTAATTTCTGTCTGTTGCGTGCATTTTGTTTCCTGAAATAACTGAGGTTTCTTTCAGCAATCCGAGCTGCCAACTCACTAGCATCTGCTTCTTTCTCGGAGGAAATAATCTTCCCCAGACAGGAACGAATGATACTCTGCAATTGTTCTTCAAGATATTGGGCTCTCTTTCTGTAGGTCTGCAACTCTTTTATTGTATGGCTCATCTTTTCTTCGACTTTGGAAAGTTTCTCCCTTTGCTCCACACGGCAGTTTTCCTCCACTCTTAATTTCCTGTGCAGTTTCATCATATTTTCTTGATAGCGTTCCATCATGACTTTAAAGTTCTTCTGTAGGGTCTCATTCTCACTTTGCAGCTGTGCATTTTCTGACTGCAAGGATGCCTGTTCAGTCTGCAGACTTTTAAGGTGTTCTGCAAGGTCTTCCGTGGTTTTCTCCACTTCAGATGAGAAAGTACATTTTTGATTTCTTCCTCCTTCCAAGATTTCTAAGGAGGCCTTTAGCTTATCACCATAAACCAGGTTCCTCAAAGCTCCTTTGGACTCATCCTCCAAGTGAGCACCAATTTCGGGTTCTCTCTTCTTTCCCAGTTCCAGGTGACCACCATCCCTTTGGGCTCCCAGGCTTGGAGAAGATCTATCCTTCATCTTCAGCAAGCATTCACTCAGAGACTCCATGTGATTTTCTGTGTCCCTTAGAACTTGTTCTCCAGCTACTTTAGAGTCCTCTAATATGATTTTTGCTTTATATTGGACACCTCCTTGTTCCCTCTGTGCTTCAGCTTCTCCTTGTATTGTTGGTCTCTGCGTTGGCGGAAGTAGGGATCCTTCATTCAAAACCTCTTTGATTGCCAGCTTCAGTTCTTCCTCATTCACTTGAAAGAGTCTCCAGTTTGTTTTAGCTTCAGCTATTTGTGATCTGAGGGATTCAGATTCACCTTGGAGGGACGGTATCCTTCTTGATAGATGCGCCATCATTTCATCCTGTTGACCATGTTGAGCCTTCTGTGCTTTGAGCTCTTCTTCTAGAAAGAGCATTTCAACGCCATGGCTGGATTCGGGCCTATGCAGCTTTTCGCCGGTTGCCTCCAGCTGTTGTGCTTCTCTTGAACCCTTCTCAAACCTGCAATCCTTTAAAGATGATTCTAAGCCTTCATGTTCTTTTTCAACAAGGCTCACTTTTTCAAGAAGTCCACATTTTGCCTCAATAAGTCCAGCAAGATTTAGAGCCAGCCTTTTTTCTCTTCCCATGTAAAGCCTGCTACGAACCGACTGAAAACCTCTCCAGAAAAGTGAGAGAACAGCAAAAAATCCAAGAGCTGTACACATCACCAACTCCCAAGGAAAGCCCAAAGGAAGATGGCCTGGCTTCATGTCTTCGGACAATGCTGCCACAATCCTGGGTGCTTCTTCCAGAACCACCCACTAGGATGGCTGAGAGGCAGCCCTTGGCTCCTCCATCACGCCAAGACAGCTTTGGATCTTGCCACCACAACCACAGCCTGCCCAGGCAGGCCAACACAGGCTGTGGACACTCAGGTGTTTGGTCAGGAACTCCAACCTGCACCAGGCAACGGAGCAGACCACTGTGATCCCCTTCAGGGGCTGAGCGTATGGTGGGTGGTGGGTGTATGGCGGTGGGAGCCATGATCAAAGGCTCCCAGGAGCCTTGTTGTGCTCAACTGCCCATCAGGGGAGTCTTGTCCGCTTCCCTACCCAGTGCATCCTCATGTGCCACAGGTTTCGGTCCCTCCCACTCCAGCCAGAGAGAATTCCTCTCCATGCCACCCACCCCTTGATTTGGTTTAGGCCAGGCCAAGGCAGGGTTAGTAGGAAGATTCCATCCAGTCATAATAACATTCAGTTTGATGTCACTCAAATTCTAAAGCTGACTAAACTGTTCAAACAGCTTTTATGGCCTCTATTGGTCTTTGTGTCCCTTGCCTTTTGTTTGAGTGACTCAGTCCTTTCCCTGCCCTTGTGCTCTCCCTATTTCCTACCTTCCTTGCTTCCTTCCTCCCTTCCTGGGTTTTCTCCTTTTCTTCTTCCTTCTTTTCTACCTCCCTGCATCCCTCCAACTTTGCCTTCCTCCCTTCCAACTTTCTCTCTCCCTTCCCTCCCTTTTCTTTTCTTGCAAGTGTTTGGGGTGAAAGTCCATGGCAGGCCAGCCCCAAGCTAGGCAAGGTCACTGCCACTGAGCTAAAACATCCCCAGACCTGCTGCCACTTCCTATGCAAGTAACTTGAATTATCTCTAAAGAGAAACTCTCACATTAGTCTACTTTCAAAGTAATTTCAGAAGAGTTGCTAACATGGGCATAAATCAGTTATGACAAGTCATTTTTGAAAAGCACGGCACAGCTAATGTTCCTCCAAAGAAGGAGTTGAAAACTTAATTGGTTTTCAGGTCAGCATTTCTAGACTAGTACAAACCCTCCTAATCCTGATCTCTCCTTAGTCCTATGATTTCTTTAAGTGTCCCCTTTGCTCCTGTTCATGGAGTCATGTGTACAGAAATTATACCTGGTTCTATTGAACTCTACTTAATTCTTTCTCACCTCTGTGCTCCTTTGGCCAAGTCACTCCTCAACACTTACTGTAACCCTTTCAATTTTTTGTCCATTTTCATTTAAAAAACTCTTTCAAAAATTGAACCATTTCGCATGCAGACACAGTCTTCTTGATCTGCTATTAATCCCCCACTACTGACATTGTAAGTTATTGAAATGTACACTTCCAGACCGTTTTCAGATTTTTGATTCCTGTGTATCTATCTGTCTATCTATTTACAAACATCACATGGTATTCTGAAAGAATCGTTCTGCTTTTGGAGCTCTACATTGTGTTTTCCAGAAGCAGGCCTATTACACAGAGATGAATCCATGTTACCTAGATTGAGTTCAAACCGGAATGTGTACTCTGATTCCCATTATATTGTTCTACCTACTAATGGACAGTTCAGTTATATCCAGACCTCACCACCTCCCCCATTGAGTAAAACCCTTGTGAAGAGACATGTAGATGCCTTTATGAACATATTGATAATTTTTCATGGCAGTGTTTTCCAAAAACCAGTTAGTAAAATCAATTGATTCCTTTGCAGCCTGAAATTACCTTCATTCCAGTTTACTGGTATAAGAACCGCAGTATATCAGCAACCATTCTCCAATAGTAGTTCAGGCAGAAGTCATTCTAGATAACAAGCAGTGCCGGATCCTCCATGTATTTTACACAGCCCATGACGGGGGACATCCGTCCATTCGTTTAGAACAACTGATGTTTTATGCTGGCAATTTAGGTTTATTTAAAGGAGTGATTAGAAAACAGGTGAGACAGACTGATTAGATTCAGTATGTATGTTGGCTTTGTTTTTCTAGGCCTGAAGATTTCACATTTCAATTAATTGTAGGTTAAGTATCAGGCAGATTCTTCACTGGGCTTCAAATGTGATAAAGTTGCTTCTTATTTTTAAGAAGGCCGTTGCAATCCTGCATTTATTTTACACCTCAGTGCTTGTTTTACACACAAGCACACACACCCACACACCACCCACATCAACACACACACAAACACATAATTAGAGCACATTTAACACTCAAATAAAGCTTTACCTACTAATTCATAACTAGGGTATTTTTTTAATAAGTATTGTGTCTTGGTCTCTACTGGGGAAACATGGTTCAATGTGAGTTCTCTGGTTTGTTGTAGGGCAGTGAACGTTCACTTGTTGGCAATGATATAGAAATGGGGAGTAAGAGTTTAAAAGTTTTTACAGTAGGTAGGCAGAGTCAGAGTATGGAATCTAAGAATAAGAAATTGGGGAATTTCCTCTTTGTTTCTTCATTTCAACCTCCTAATAATTCATGTATATTTTCCAAAAGTCTCCCAGAAAACAAGGACTAGGTCAATCCACATATCAGTGAACCATAGCAGAATGCGATTCTGAGTTTCATATAAACAGTCATAAAATCAAAAAGACAGGTGCTGGGGTTTTGGCTCCGCACTAGAGTGCTGGCTTCACACTTTCAAAGGTCCTGAGTTGGATCCCCAACACCATACGTGAAAGGAATGAATGAACCAATGCATGAGTGTATGATGAATGAATTAAAGGTATAAGGAGGAAGAGGAAGAGGAGGAGGAGGTGGAGAAATAGAAGAAGATGATGAGAAATTTGACAGAAGGGAAAAAGGGGAGGAGAGTGAGTTTAAAGTGTGGTTTCCAATTCCCAAACGTTAAATTACAGCAGACGGGATAGAGAGAGAAGATGGGAGGGCAGGAGAGGGGGGATAGTAGAGGCTAGAAAAGGTAGCAGAATACAACAGTTACTAACATGGCATTTTGTAAAAACGTGGATGTGTAAACAATGTGATTGTGCAATCTGTATATGGGGTCAAAATGGGAGTTCATAACTCACTTGAATCTAATGTAGGAAATATGGTATCTCAAGAGCTATGTAAGGTTTTAAGCAACCAATATAAAAAAGAGGTCTTCATTTTTCTTTGTAGTTGAGATCTCCTGTTTCCTTGACATGTTTAGTTGTGTTCTCTCCTTTAGTCCTTCCATGCTCTAGTTATTCTGATATGGAAAAACTAGCTGAAATGCCCAACCAGTCTCTAAATCACTGACACTTTTTCATTAAGACTGAAGTCACTTTACAATTGCTACAGTCATACTAAATACACTTCTTTGTTTGGAGTTTAAAAGATATTTCCATCAGCTAGATTACAAGGACCTAGAACTCCCATTCTTGTTTATGTAAGAGTGGCTTCATCAGATTAAATGCCGTTCTCTGGAATAACATAAAATAGGAATAATTTACTCATAAGATTCTTACGTAAACCATCTTTATTTACAAAATACTATCTTAAGAATTATTGTTTCATTGAGCTTCAATTGGAGCCAAAGTATAGTCAATTACTGAACTAAAAGCAGTTACTTAAAAACTAAAAATGAGAGATAAGTCAAATTACATTTGAAGAGAGAGCAACAGCATGAGGTTTCTTGTTTGGTTCTGGATGTTGAGTAACAGGCTCATTTGCAGGTGGAAGGAACCCTTCAGGCAACTCACTTGTACTTTCAGAATGGGGGTGAAGAGGGCTGAATTCCAGCTCTTGGGGGAAGATTTTGTGAGGAAAACCCCCTCCCTGCATAGACACTTCGCATTGGAAATGGAGTGGGTGGCGGGTCAGGTGGAAAATAATCTCCAGGTTCCCAGACAAGTTTCCTGGGAGAGGTGGAGGAAAAAAAAGGTCCTCTTCTCATGAACTGACTCCTTGGGTCAACTGGAAACAAGGCACCTCTGACTGGAGGGAAAGGTGCCAACACAGAGCCAGAGCCAGTTGCTTGGTTTTCAGCATGGAGAGGTGAATCAGGCACATCAGAGTCCAAAGGAGGCATATTAGGAATTCTGTGTTCTGCTGGTCCCGATGCTCTACCACAATTGGAGTAAAACCTATCTTGCCTTTGTAGAGGAAGACGTGCATCAGAAGAATATGGTTGGCCTGGCGGAGGGATCATCAGCCTGCTGGCCTGTTCCCCTGGAGGAGAGAGGGGCCCAGTCTGAGAAGGTGCTCTCTGAAAATCAGTGAACTTATGACAGCTGGATTCTCTTCCTTTACTGCTAGTCGCATGGTCCAGAGGATTCTCCAGGGCCCCTTGACCCTCTTCCTCCTCCCACTGGAGTGAAAGGTGAGAGTGTGAGTGGACCACTCTTTTCAAAATGAGGAGGTCTCCTTTCAGATGAAGGGTGACCTATTGGTGAGAAGGCTTTCTGCCCATTGCTGAGTTGGAAACATCCAGTGCATCATAGGGATCTTTTTCTACAAGTTCAAATCTAAGCTCCTTCTCAGTTAATTTCTGTCTGTTGCGTGCATTTTGTTTCCTGAAATAACTGAGGTTTCTTTCAGCAATCCGAGCTGCCAACTCACTAGCATCTGCTTCTTTCTCGGAGGAAGTAATCTTCCCCAGACAGGAACGAATGGTACTCTGCAATTGTTCTTCAAGATATTGGGCTCTCTTTCTGTAGGTCTCCAGCTCTTTTATTGTATGGCTCATCTTTTCTTCGACTTTGGAAAGTTTCTCCTTTTGCTCCACACGGCAGTTTTCCTCCACTCTTAATTTCCTGTGCAGTTTCATCATATTTTCTTGACAGCGTTCCATCATGACTTTAAAGTTCTTCTGTAGGGTCTCATTCTCACTTTGCAGCTGTGCATTTTCGGACTGCAAGGATGCCTGTTCAGTCTGCAGACTTTCAAGGTGTTCTGTAAGGTCTTCCGTGTTTTTCTCCACTTCAGATGAGAAAGTACATTCTTGATTTCTTCCTCCTTCCAAGATTTCTAAGGAGGCCTTTAGCTTATCACCATAAACCAGGTTCCTCAAAGCTCCTTTGGACTCATCCTCCAAGTGAGCACCAATTTCGGGTTCACTCGTCTTTCCCAGTTCCAGGTGACCACCATCCCTTTGGGCTCCCAGGCTTGGAGAAGATCTATCCTTCATCTTCAGCAAGCATTCACTCAGAGACTCCATGTGATTTTCTGTGTCCCTTAGAACTTGTTCTCCAGCTACTTTAGAGTCCTCTAATATGATTTTTGCTTTATATTGGACACCTCCTTGTTGCCTCTGTGCTTCAGCTTCTCCTTGTATTGTTGGTCTCTGCGTTGGCGGAAGTAGGGATCCTTCATTCAAAACCTCTTTGATTGCCAGCTTCAGTTCTTCCTCATTCACTTGAAAGAGTCTCCAGTTTGTTTTAGCTTCAGCTATTTGTGATCTGAGGGATTCAGATTCACCTTGGAGGGACTGTATCCTTCTTGATAGATGCGCCATCGTTTCATCCTGTTGACCATGTTGAGCCTTCTGTGCTTTGAGCTCTTCTTCTAGAAAGAGCATTTCAACGCCATGGCTGGATTCGGGCCTATGCAGCTTTTCGTCGGTTGCCTCCAGCTGTTGTGCTTCTCTTGAACCCTTCTCAAACCTGCAATCCTTTAAAGATGATTCTAAGCCTTCATGTTCTTTTTCAACAAGGCTCACTTTTTCAAGAAGTCCACATTTTGCCTCAATAAGTCCAGCAAGATTTAGAGCCAGCCTTTTTTCTCTTAACACGTAAAGCCTGCTACGAACCGACTGAAAACCTCTCCAGAAAAGTGAGAGAACAGCAAAAAATCCAAGAGCTGTACACATCACCAACTCCCAAGGAAAGCCATAAGGAAGATGGCCTGGCTTCATGTCTTCGGACAATGCTGCCACAACCCTGGGTGCTTCTTCCAGAACCACCCACTAGGATGGCTGAGAGGCAGCCCTTGGCTCCTCCATCACGCCAAGACAGCTTTGGCTCTTGCCACCACAACCACAGAATGCCCAGGCAGGCCAACACAGGCTGTGGACACTCAGGTGTTTGGTCAGGAATTCCAACCTGCACCAGGCAATGGAGCAGACCACTGTGATCCCCTTCAGCGGCTGAGCGTATGGTGGGTTGTGGGCGTATGGCGGTGGGAGCCATGATCAAAGGCTCCCAGGAGCCTTGTTGTGCTCAACTGCCCATCAGGGGAGTCTTGTCCGCTTCCCTACCCAGTGCATCCTCATGTGCCACAGGTTTCGGTCCCTCCCACTCCAGCCAGAGAGAATTCCTCTCCATGCCACACACCCCTTGATTTGGTTTAGGCCAGGCCAAGGCGGGGTTAGTAGGAAGATTCCATCCAGTCATAATAACATTCAGTTTGATGTCACTCAAATTCTAAAGCTGACTAAACTGTTCAAACATCTTTTATGGCCTCTATTGGTCTTTGTGTCCCTTGCCTTTTGTTTGAGTGACTCAGTCCTTTCCCTGCCCTTGTGCTCTCCCTATTTCCTACCTTCCTTGCTTCCTTCCTCCCTTCCTGGGTTTTCCCCTTTTCTTCTTCCTTCTTTTCTACCTCCCTGCATCCCTCCAACTTTGCCTTCCTCCCTTCCAACTTTCTCTCTCCCTTCCCTCCCTTTTCTTTTCTTGCAAGTGTTTGGGGTGAAAGTCCATGGCAGGCCAGCCCCAAGCTAGGCAAGGTCACTGCCACTGAGCTACAACATCCCCAGACCTGCTGCCACTTCCTATGCAAGTAACTTGAATTATCTCTAAAGAGAAACTCTCACATTAGTCTACTTTCAAAGTAATTTCAGAAGAGTTGCTAACATGGGCATAAATCAGTTATGACAAGTCATTTTTGAAAAGCACGGCACAGCTAATGTTCCTCCAAAGAAGGAGTGGAAAACTTAATTGGTTTTCAGGTCAGCATTTCTAGAGTAGTACAAACCCTCCTAATCCTGATCTCTCCTTAGTCCTATGATTTCTTTAAGTGTCCCCTTTGCTCCTGTTCATGGAGTCATGTGTACAGAAATTATACCTGGTTCTATTGAACTCTACTTAATTCTTTCTCACCTCTGTGCTCCTTTGGCCAAGTCACTCCTCAACACTTACAGTAACCCTTTCAATTTTTTTGTCCATTTTCATTTAAAAAACTCTTTCAAAAATTGAACCATTTCGCATGCAGACACAGTCTTCTTGATCTGCTATTAATCCCCCACTACTGACATTGTAAGTTATTGAAATGTACACTTCCGGACCGTTTTCAGATTTTTGATTTCTGTATATCTATCTGTCTATCTATTTACAAACATAACATGGTATTCTGAAAGAATCGTTCTGCTTTTGGAGCTCTACATTGTGTTTTCCAGAAGCAGGCCTATTACACAGAGATGAATCCATGTTACCTAGGTTGAGTTCAAACCGGAATGTGCACTCTGATTCCCATTATATTGTTCTACCTACTAATGGACAGTTCAGTTATATCCAGACCTCGCCACCTCCCCCATTGAGTAAAACCCTTGTGAAGAGACATGTAGATGCCTTTATGAACATATTGATAATTTTTCATGGCAGTGTTTTCCAAAAACCAGTTAGTAAAATCAATTGATTCCTTTGCAGCCTGAAATTACCTTCATTCCAGTTTACTGGTATAAGAACGGCAGTATATCAGCAACCATTCTCCAATAGTAATTCAGGCAGAAGTCATTCTAGATAACAAGCAGTGCCGGATCCTCCATGTATTTTACACAGCCCATGACGGGGGACATCCGTCCATTCATTTAGAACAACTGATGTTTTATGCTGGCAATTTAGGTTTATTTAAAGGAGTGATTAGAAAACAGTTGAGACAGACTGATTAGATTCAGTATGTATGTTGGCTTTGTTTTTCTAGGCCTGAAGTTTTCACATTTCAGTTAATTGTAGGTTAAGTATCAGGCAGATTCTTCACTGGGCTTCAAATGTGATAAAGTTGCTTCTTATTTTTAAGAAGGCCATTGCAATCCTGCATTTATTTTACACCTCAGTGCTTGTTTTACACACAAGCACACACACCCACACACCACACACATCAACACACACACAAACACATAATTAGAGCACATTTAACACTCAAATAAAGCTTTACCTACTGATTCATAACTAGGGTTTTTTTTTTAATAAGTATTGTGTCTTGGTCTCTACTGGGGAAACATGGTTCAATGTGAGTTCTCTGGTTTGTTGTAGGGCAGTGAACATTCACTTGTTGGCAATGATATAGAAATGGGGAGTAAGAGTTTAAAAGTTTTTACAGTAGGTAGGCAGAGTCAGAGTATGGAATCTAAGAATAAGAAATTGGGGAATTTCCTCTTTGTTTCTTCATTTCAACCTCCTAATAATTCATGTATATTTTCCAAAAGTCTCCCAGAAAACAAGGACTAGGTCAATCCACATATCAGTGAACCATAGCAGAATGCGATTCTGAATTTCATATAAACAGTCATAAAATCAAAAAGACAGGTGCTGGGGTTTTGGCTCAGCACTAGAGTGCTGGCTTCACACTTTCAAAGGTCCTGAGTTGGATCCCCAACACCATACGTGAAAGGAATGAATGAACCAATGCATGAGTGTATGATGAATGAATTAAAGGTATAAGGAGGAGGATGAAGAGGAGGAGGAGGAGGAGAAATAGAAGAAGATGATGAGAAATTTGACAGAAGGGAAAAAGGGGAGGAGAGTGAGTTTAAAGTGTGGTTTCCAATTCCCAAACGTTAAATTACAGCAGACGGGATAAAGAGAGAAGATGGGAGAGCAGGAGAGGGGGTATAGTAGAGGCTAGAAAAGGTAGCAGAATACAACAGTTACTAACATGGCATTTTGTAAAAACGTGGATGTGTAAACAATGTGATTGTGCAATCTGTATATGGGGTCAAAATGGGAGTTCATAACTCACTTGAATCTAATGTAGGAAATATGGTATCTCAAGAGCTATGTAAGGTTTTAAGCAACCAATATAAAAAAGAGGTCTTCATTTTTCTTTGTAGTTGAGATCTCCTGTTTCCTTGACATGTTTAGTTGTGTTCTCTCCTTTAGTCCTCCCATGCTCTAGTTATTCTGATATGGAAAAACTAGCTGAAATGCCCAACCAGTCTCTAAATCAGTGACACTTTTTCATTAAGCCTAAAGTCACTTTACAATTGCTACAGTCATACTAAATACACTTCTTTGTTTGGAGTTTAAAAGATATTTCCATCAGCTAGATTACAAGGACCTAGAACTCCCATTCTTGTTTATGTAAGAGTGGCTTCATCAGATTAAATGCCGTTCTCTGGAATAACATAAAATAGGAATAATTTACTCATAAGATTCTTACGTAAACCATCTTTATTTACAAAATACTATCTTAAGAATTATTGTTTCATTGAGCTTCAATTGGAGCCAAAGTATAGTCAATTACTGAACTAAAAGCAGTTACTTAAAAACTAAAAATGAGAGATAAGTCAAATTACATTTGAAGAGAGAGCAACAGCATGAGGTTTCTTGTTTGGTTCTGGATGTTGAGTAACAGGCTCATTTGCAGGTGGAAGGAACCCTTCAGGCAACTCACTTGTACTTTCAGAATGGGGGTGAAGAGGGCTGAATTCCAGCTCTTGGGGGAAGATTTTGTGAGGAAAACCCCATCCCTGCATAGACACTTCGCATTGGAAATGGAGTGGGTGGCGGGTCAGGTGGAAAATAATCTCCAGGTTCCCAGACAAGTTTCCTGGGAGAGGTGGAGGAAAAAAAAGGTCCTCTTCTCATGAACTGACTCCTTGGGTCAACTGGAAACAAGGCACCTCTGACTGGAGGGAAAGGTGCCAACACAGAGCCAGAGCCAGTTGCTTGGTTTTCAGCATGGAGAGGTGAATCAGGCACATCAGAGTCCAAAGGAGGCATATTAGGAATTCTGTGTTCTGCTGGTCCCGATGCTCTACCACAATTGGAGTAAAACCTATCTTGCCTTTGTAGAGGAAGACGTGCATCAGAAGAATATGGTTGGCCTGGCGGAGGGATCATCAGCCTGCTGGCCTGTTCCCCTGGAGGAGAGAGGGGCCCAGTCTGAGAAGGTGCTCTCTGAAAATCAGTGAACTTATGACAGCTGGATTCTCTTCCTTTACTGCTAGTCGCATGGTCCAGAGGATTCTCCAGGGCCCCTTGACCCTCTTCCTCCTCCCACTGGAGTGAAAGGTGAGAGTGTGAGTGGACCACTCTTTTCAAAATGAGGAGGTCTCCTTTCAGATGAAGGGTGACCTATTGGTGAGGGCCCATTTGGAGAAGGCTTTCTGCCCATTGCTGAGTTGGAAACATCCAGTGCATCATAGGGATCTTTTTCTACAAGTTCAAATCTAAGCTCCTTCTCAGTTAATTTCTGTCTGTTGCGTGCATTTTGTTTCCTGAAATAACTGAGGTTTCTTTCAGCAATCCGAGCTGCCAACTCACTAGCATCTGCTTCTTTCTCGGAGGAAGTAATCTTCCCCAGACAGGAACGAATGGTACTCTGCAATTGTTCTTCAAGATATTGGGCTCTCTTTCTGTAGGTCTCCAGCTCTTTTATTGTATGGCTCATCTTTTCTTCGACTTTGGAAAGTTTCTCCTTTTGCTCCACACGGCAGTTTTCCTCCACTCTTAATTTCCTGTGCAGTTTCATCATATTTTCTTGACAGCGTTCCATCATGACTTTAAAGTTCTTCTGTAGGGTCTCATTCTCACTTTGCAGCTGTGCATTTTCGGACTGCAAGGATGCCTGTTCAGTCTGCAGACTTTTAAGGTGTTCTGTAAGGTCTTCCGTGGTTTTCTCCACTTCAGATGAGAAAGTACATTTTTGATTTCTTCCTCCTTCCAAGATTTCTAAGGAGGCCTTTAGCTTATCACCATAAACCAGGTTCCTCAAAGCTCCTTTGGACTCATCCTCCAAGTGAGCACCCATTTCGGGTTCACTCGTCTTTCCCAGTTCCAGGTGACCACCATCCCTTTGGGCTCCCAGGCTTGGAGAAGATCTATCCTTCATCTTCAGCAAGCATTCACTCAGAGACTCCATGTGATTTTCTGTGTCCCTTAGAACTTGTTCTCCAGCTACTTTAGAGTCCTCTAATATGATTTTTGCTTTATATTGGACACCTCCTTGTTGCCTCTGTGCTTCAGCTTCTCCTTGTATTGTTGGTCTCTGCGTTGGCGGAAGTAGGGATCCTTCATTCAAAACCTCTTTGATTGCCAGCTTCAGTTCTTCCTCATTCACTTGAAAGAGTCTCCAGTTTGTTTTAGCTTCAGCTATTTGTGATCTGAGGGATTCAGATTCACCTTGGAGGGACTGTATCCATCTTGATAGATGTGCCATCGTTTCATCCTGTTGACCATGTTGAGCCTTCTGTGCTTTGAGCTCTTCTTCTAGAAAGAGCATTTCAACGCCATGGCTGGATTCGGGCCTATGCAGCTTTTCGTCGGTTGCCTCCAGCTGTTGTGCTTCTCTTGAACCCTTCTCAAACCTGCAATCCTTTAAAGATGATTCTAAGCCTTCATGTTCTTTTTCAACAAGGCTCACTTTTTCAAGAAGTCCACATTTTGCCTCAATAAGTCCAGCAAGATTTAGAGCCAGCCTTTTTTCTCTTCCCACGTAAAGCCTGCTACGAACCGACTGAAAACCTCTCCAGAAAAGTGAGAGAACAGCAAAAAATCCAAGAGCTGTACACATCACCAACTCCCAAGGAAAGCCATAAGGAAGATGGCCTGGCTTCATGTCTTCGGACAATGCTGCCACAACCCTGGGTGCTTCTTCCAGAACCACCCACTAGGATGGCTGAGAGGCAGCCCTTGGCTCCTCCATCACGCCAAGACAGCTTTGGCTCTTGCCACCACAACCACAGCCTGCCCAGGCAGGCCAACACAGGCTGTGGACACTCAGGTGTTTGGTCAGGAACTCCAACCTGCACCAGGCAACGGAGCAGACCACTGTGATCCCCTTCAGGGGCTGAGCGTATGGTGGGTGGTGGGCGTATGGCGGTGGGAGCCATGATCAAAGGCTCCCAGGAGCCTTGTTGTGCTCAACTGCCCATCAGGGGAGTCTTGTCCGCTTCCCTACCCAGTGCATCCTCATGTGCCACAGGTTTCGGTCCCTCCCACTCCAGCCAGAGAGAATTCCTCTCCATGCCACCCACCCCTTGATTTGGTTTAGGCCAGGCCAAGGCGGGGTTAGTAGGAAGATTCCATCCAGTCATAATAACATTCAGTTTGATGTCACTCAAATTCTAAAGCTGACTAAACTGTTCAAACAGCTTTTATGGCCTCTATTGGTCTTTGTGTCCCTTGCCGTTTGTTTGAGTGACTCAGTCCTTTCCCTGCCCTTGTGCTCTCCCTATTTCCTACCTTCCTTGCTTCCTTCCTCCCTTCCTGGGTTTTCCCCTTTTCTTCTTCCTTCTTTTCTACCTCCCTGCATCCCTCCAACTTTGCCTTCCTCCCTTCCAACTTTCTCTCTCCCTTCCCTCCCTTTTCTTTTCTTGCAAGTGTTTGGGGTGAAAGTCCATGGCAGGCCAGCCCCAAGCTAGGCAAGGTCACTGCCACTGAGCTACAACATCCCCAGACCTGCTGCCACTTCCTATGCAAGTAACTTGAATTATCTCTAAAGAGAAACTCTCACATTAGTCTACTTTCAAAGTAATTTCAGAAGATTTGCTAACATGGGCATAAATCAGGTATGACAAGTCATTTTTGAAAAGCACGGCACAGCTAATGTTCCTCCAAAGAAGGAGTTGAAAACTTAATTGGTTTTCAGGTCAGCATTTCTAGACTAGTACAAACTCTCCTAATCCTGATCTCTCCTTAGTCCTATGATTTCTTTAAGTGTCCCCTTTGCTCCTGTTCATGGAGTCATGTGTACAGAAATTATACCTGGTTCTATTGAACTCTACTTAATTCTTTCTCACCTCTGTGCTCCTTTGGCCAAGTCACTCCTCAACACTTACTGTAACCCTTTCAATTTTTTGTCCATTTTCATTTAAAAAACTCTTTCAAAAATTGAACCATTTCGCATGCAGACACAGTCTTCTTGATCTGCTATTAATCCCCCACTACTGACATTTTAAGTTATTGAAATGTACAATTCCAGACCGTTTTCACATTTTTGATTCCTGTATATCTATCTGTCTATCTATTTACAAACATAACATGGTATTCTGAAAGAATCGTTCTGCTTTTGGAGCTCTACATTGTGTTTTCCAGAAGCAGGCCTATTACACAGAGATGAATCCATGTTACCTAGATTGAGTTTAAACCGGAATATGCACTCTGAGTCCCATTATATTGTTCTACCTACTAATGGACAGTTCAGTTATATCCAGACCTCACCACCTCCCCCATTGAGTAAAACCCTTGTGAAGAGACATGTAGATGCCTTTATGAACATATTGATAATTTTTCATGGCAGTGTTTTCCAAAAACCAGTTAGTAAAATCAATTGATTCCTTTGCAGCCTGAAATTACCTTCATTCCAGTTTACTGGTATAAGAACCGCAGTATATCAGCAACCATTCTCCAATAGTAGTTCAGGCAGAAGTCATTCTAGATAACAAGCAGTGCCGGATCCTCCATGTATTTTACACAGCCCATGACGGGGGACATCTGTCCATTCGTTTAGAACAACTGATGTTTTATGCTGGCAATTTAGGTTTATTTGAAGGAGTGATTAGAAAACAGGTGAGACAGACTGATTAGATTCAGTATGTATGTTGGCTTTGTTTTTCTAGGCCTGAAGTTTTCACATTTCAATTAATTGTAGGTTAAGTATCAGGCAGATTCTTCACTGGGCTTCAAATGTGATAAAGTTGCTTCTTATTCTTAAGAAGGCTGTTGCAATCCTGCATTTATTTTACACCTCAGTGCTTGTTTTACACACAAGCACACACACCCACACACCACACACATCAACACACACACAAACACATAATTAGAGCACATTTAACACTCAAATAAAACTTTACCTACTAATTCATAACTAGGGTATTTTTTTAATAAGTATTGTGTCTTGGTCTCTACTGGGGAAACATGGTTCAATGTGAGTTCTCTGGTTTGTTGTAGGGCAGTGAACGTTCACTTGTTGGCAATGATATAGAAATGGGGAGTAAGAGTTTAACAGTTTTTACAGTAGGTAGGCAGAGTCAGAGTATGGAATCTAAGAATCAGAAATTGGGGAATTTCCTCTTTGTTTCTTCATTTCAACCTCCTAATAATTCATGTATATTTTCCAAAAGTCTCCCAGAAAACAAGGACTAGGTCAATCCACATATCAGTGAACCATAGCAGAATGCGATTCTGAATTTCATATAAACAGTCATAAAATCAAAAAGACAGGTGCTGGGGTTTTGGCTCAGCACTAGAGTGCTGGCTTCACACTTTCAAAGGTCCTGAGTTGGATCCCCAACACCATACGTGAAAGGAATGAATGAACCAATGCATGAGTGTATGATGAATGAATTAAAGGTATAAGGAGGAGGAGGAAGAGGAGGAGGAGGAGGAGAAATAGAAGAAGATGATGAGAAATTTGACAGAAGGGAAAAAGGGGAGGAGAGGAGTTTAAAGTGTGGTTTCCAATTCCCAAACGTTAAATTACAGCAGACGGGATAGAGAGAGAAGATGGGAGGGCAGGAGAGGGGGGATAGTAGAGGCTAGAAAAGGTAGCAGAATACAACAGTTACTAACATGGCATTTTGTAAACACGTGGATGTGTAAACAATGTGATTGTGCAATCTGTATATGGGGTCAAAATGGGAGTTCATAACTCACTTGAATCTAATGTAGGAAATATGGTATCTCAAGAGCTATGTAAGGTTTTAAGCAACCAATATAAAAAAGAGGTCTTCATTTTTCTTTGTAGTTGAGATCTCCTGTTTCCTTGACATGTTTAGTTGTGTTCTCTCCTTTAGTCCTCCCATGCTCTAGTTATTCTGATATGGAAAAACTAGCTGAAATGCCCAACCAGTCTCTAAATCAGTGACACTTTTTCATTAAGCCTAAAGTCACTTTACAATTGCTACAGTCATACTAAATACACTTCTTTGTTTGGAGTTTAAAAGATATTTCCATCAGCTAGATTACAAGGACCTAGAACTCCCATTCTTGTTTATGTAAGAGTGGCTTCATCAGATTAAATGCCGTTCTCTGGAATAACATAAAATAGGAATAATTTACTCATAAGATTCTTACGTAAACCATCTTTATTTACAAAATACTATCTTAAGAATTATTGTTTCATTGAGCTTCAATTGGAGCCAAAGTATAGTCAATTACTGAACTAAAAGCAGTTACTTAAAAACTAAAAATGAGAGATAAGTCAAATTACATTTGAAGAGAGAGCAACAGCATGAGGTTTCTTGTTTGGTTCTGGATGTTGAGTAACAGGCTCATTTGCAGGTGGAAGGAACCCTTCAGGCAACTCACTTGTACTTTCAGAATGGGGGTGAAGAGGGCTGAATTCCAGCTCTTGGGGGAAGATTTTGTGAGGAAAACCCCCTCCCTGCATAGACACTTCGCATTGGAAATGGAGTGGGTGGCGGGTCAGGTGGAAAATAATCTCCAGGTTCCCAGACAAGTTTCCTGGGAGAGGTGGAGGAAAAAAAAGGTCCTCTTCTCATGAACTGACTCCTTGGGTCAACTGGAAACAAGGCACCTCTGACTGGAGGGAAAGGTGCCAACACAGAGCCAGAGCCAGTTGCTTGGTTTTCAGCATGGAGAGGTGAATCAGGCACATCAGAGTCCAAAGGAGGCATATTAGGAATTCTGTGTTCTGCTGGTCCCGATGCTCTACCACAATTGGAGTAAAACCTATCTTGCCTTTGTAGAGGAAGACGTGCATCAGAAGAATATGGTTGGCCTGGCGGAGGGATCATCAGCCTGCTGGCCTGTTCCCCTGGAGGAGAGAGGGGCCCAGTCTGAGAAGGTGCTCTCTGAAAATCAGTGAACTTATGACAGCTGGATTCTCTTCCTTTACTGCTAGTCGCATGGTCCAGAGGATTCTCCAGGGCCCCTTGACCCTCTTCCTCCTCCCACTGGAGTGAAAGGTGAGAGTGTGAGTGGACCATTCTTTTCAAAATGAGGAGGTCTGCTTTCAGATGAAGGGTGAACTATTGGTGAGGGCCCATTTGGAGAAGGCTTTCTGCCCATTGCTGAGTTGGAAACATCCAGTGCATCATAGGGATCTTTTTCTACAAGTTCAAATCTAAGCTCCTTCTCAGTTAATTTCTGTCTGTTGCGTGCATTTTGTTTCCTGAAATAACTGAGGTTTCTTTCAGCAATCCGAGCTGCCAACTCACTAGCATCTGCTTCTTTCTCGGATTAAATAATCTTCCCCAGACAGGAACGAATGGTACTCTGCAATTGTTCTTCAAGATATTGGGCTCTCTTTCTGTAGGTCTCCAGCTCTTTTATTGTATGGCTCATCTTTTCTTCGACTTTGGAAAGTTTCTCCTTTTGCTCCACACGGCAGTTTTCCTCCACTCTTAATTTCCTGTGCAGTTTCATCATATTTTCTTGATAGCGTTCCATCATGACTTTAAAGTTCTTCTGTAGGGTCTCATTCTCACTTTGCAGCTGTGCATTTTCGGACTGCAAGGATGCCTGTTCAGTCTGCAGACTTTTAAGGTGTTCTGTAAGGTCTTCCGTGGTTTTCTCCACTTCAGATGAGAAAGTACATTTTTGATTTCTTCCTCCTTCCAAGATTTCTAAGGAGGCCTTTAGCTTATCACCATAAACCAGGTTCCTCAAAGCTCCTTTGGACTCATCCTCCAAGTGAGCACCAATTTCGGGTTCACTCGTCTTTCCCAGTTCCAGGTGACCACCATCCCTTTGGGCTCCCAGGCTTGGAGAAGATCTATCCTTCATCTTCAGCAAGCATTCACTCAGAGACTCCACGTGATTTTCTGTGTCCCTTAGAACTTGTTCTCCAGCTACTTTAGAGTCCTCTAATATGATTTGTGCTTTATATTGGACACCTCCTTGTTCCCTCTGTGCTTCAGCTTCTCCTTGTATTGTTGGTCTCTGCGTTGGCGGAAGTAGGGATCCTTCATTCAAAACCTCTTTGATTGCCAGCTTCAGTTCTTCCTCATTCACTTGAAAGAGTCTCCAGTTTGTTTTAGCTTCAGCTATTTGTGATCTGAGGGATTCAGATTCACCTTGGAGGGACTGTATCCTTCTTGATAGATGCGCCATCGTTTCATCCTGTTGACCATGTTGAGCCATCTGTGCTTCGAGCTTTTCTTCTAGAAAGAGCATTTCAACGCCATGGCTGGATTCGGGCCTATGCAGCTTTTCGTCGGTTGCCTCCAGCTGTTGTGCTTCTCTTGAACCCTTCTCAAACCTGCAATCCTTTAAAGATGATTCTAAGCCTTCATGTTCTTTTTCAACAAGGCTCACTTTTTCAAGAAGTCCACATTTTGCCTCAATTAGTCCAGCAAGATTTAGAGCCAGCCTTTTTTCTCTTCCCACGTAAAGCCTGCTACGAACCGACTGAAAACCTCTCCAGAAAAGTGAGAGAACAGCAAAAATTCCAAGAGCTGTACACATCACCAACTCCCAAGGAAAGACAAAAGGAAGATGGCCTGGCTTCATGTCTTCGGACAATGCTGCCACAACCCTGGGTGCTTCTTCCAGAACCACAGACTAGGATGGCTGAGAGGCAGCCTTTGGCTCCTCCATCACGCCAAGACAGCTTTGGCTCTTGCCACCACAACCACAGCCTGCCCAGGCAGGCCAACACAGGCTGTGGACACTCAGGTGTTTGGTCAGGAACTCCAACCTGCACCAGACAACGGAGCAGACCACTGTGATCCCCTTCAGGGGCTGAGCGTATGGTGGGTGGTGGGCGTATGGCGGTGAGAGCCATGATCAAAGGCTCCCAGGAGCCTTGTTGTGCTCAACTGCCCATCAGGGGAGTCTTGTCCGCTTCCCTACCCAGTGCATCCTCATGTGCCACAGGTTTCGGTCACTCCCACTCCAGCCAGAAAGAATTCTTCTCCATGCCACCCACCCCTTGATTTGGTTTAGGCCAGGCCAAGGCGGGGTTAGTAGGAAGATTCCATCCAGTCATAATAACATTCGGTTTGATGTCACTCAAATTCTAAAGATGACTAAACTGTTCAAACAGCTTTTATGGCCTCTATTGGTCTTGGTGTCCCTTGCCTTTTGTTTGAGTGACTCAGTCCTTTCCCTACCCTTGTGCTCTCCCTATTTCCTACCTTCCTTGCTTCCTTCCTCCCTTCCTGGGTTTTCTCATTTTCTTCTTCCTTCTTTTCTAACTCCCTGCATCCCTCCAACTTTGCCTTCCACCCTTCCAACTTTCTCTCTCCCTTCCCTCCCTTTTCTTTTCTTGCAAGTGTTTGGGTTGAAAGTCCATGGCAGGCAGCCCCATGCTAGGCAAGGTCACTGCCACTGAGCTACAACATCCCCAGACCTGCTGCCACTTCCTATGCAAGTAACTTGAATTATCTCTAAAGAGAAACTCATTAGTCTACTTTCAAAGTAATTTCAGAAGAGTTGCTAACATGGGCATAAATCAGTTATGACAAGTCATTTTTGAAAAGCACGGCACAGTTAATGTTCCACCAAAGAAGGAGTTGAAAACTTAATTGGTTTTCAGGTCAGCATTTCTAGACTAGTACAAACCCTCCTAATCCTGATCTCTCCTTAGTCCTATGATTTCTTTAAGTGTCCCCTTTGCTCCTGTTCATGGAGTCATGTGTACAGAAATTATACCTGGTTCTATTGAACTCTACTTAATTCTTTCTCACCTCTGTGCTCCTTTTGCCAAATCACTCCTCAACACTTACTGTAACCCTTTCAATTTTTTGTCCATTTGCATTTAAAAAACTCTTTCAAAAATTGAAACATTTCACATGCACACACAGTCTTCTTGATCTGCTATTAATCCCCCACTACTGACATTGTAAGTTATTGAAATGTACACTTCCAGACCGTTTTCAGATTTTTGATTCCTGTATATCTATCTGTCTATCTATTTACAAACATAACATGGTATTCTGAAAGAATCGTTCTGCTTTTGGAGCTCTACATTGTGTTTTCCAGAAGCAGGCCTATTACACAGAAATGAATCCATGTTACCTAGATTGAGTTCAAACCGGAATGTGCACTCTGATTCCCATTATATTGTTCTACCTACTAATGGACAGTTCAGTTATATCCAGACCTCACCACCTCCCCCATTGAGTAAAACCCTTGTGAAGAGACATGTAGATGCCTTTATGTACATATTGATAATTTTTCATGGCAGTGTTTTCCAAAAACCAGTTAGTAAAATCAATTGATTCCTTTGCAGCCTGAAATTGCCTTCATTCCAGTTTACTGGTATAAGAACCGCAGTATATCAGCAACCATTCTCCAATAGTAGTTCAGGCAGAAGTCATTCTAGATAACAAGCAGTGCCGGATCCTCCATGTATTTTACACAGCCCATGACGGGGGACATCCGTCCATTCGTTTAGAACAACTGATGTTTTATGCTGGCAATTTAGGTTTATTTAAAGGAGTGATTAGAAAACAGGTGAGACAGACTGATTAGATTCAGTATGTATGTTGGCTTTGTTTTTCTAGGCCTGAAGTTTTCACATTTCAATTAATTGTAGGTTAAGTATCAGGCAGATTCTTCACTGGGCTTCAAATGTGATAAAGTTGCTTCTTATTTTTAAGAAGGCCGTTGCAATCCTGCATTTATTTTACACCTCAGTGCTTGTTTTACACACAATCACACACACCCACACACCACACACATCAACACACACACAAACACATAATTAGAGCACATTTAACACTCAAATAAAGCTTTACCTACTGATTCATAACTAGGGTATTTTTTTAATAAGTATTGTGTCTTGGTCTCTACTGGGGAAACATGGTTCAATGTGAGTTCTCTGGTTTGTTGTAGGGCAGTGAACGTTCACTTGTTGGCAATGATATAGAAATGGGGAGTAAGAGTTTAAAAGTTTTTACAGTAGGTAGGCAGAGTCAGAGTATGGAATCTAAGAATAAGAAATTGGGGAATTTCCTCTTTGTTTCTTCATTTCAACCTCCTAATAATTCATGTATATTTTCCAAAAGTCTCCCAGAAAACAAGGACTAGGTCAATCCACAAAGCAGTGAACCATAGCAGAATGCGATTCTGAATTTCATATAAACAGTCATAAAATCAAAAAGACAGGTGCTGGGGTTTTGGCTCAGCACTAGAGTGCTGGCTTCACACTTTCAAAGGTCCTGAGTTGGATCCCCAACACCATACGTGAAAGGAATGAATGAACCAATGCATGAGTGTATGATGAATGAATTAAAGGTATAAGGAGGAGGAGGAAGAGGAGGAGGAGGAGGAGAAATAGAAGAAGATGATGAGAAATTTGACAGAAGGGAAAAAGGGGAGGAGAGTGAGTTTAAAGTGTGGTTTCCAATTCCCAAACGTTAAATTACAGCAGACGGGATAGAGAGAGAAGATGGGAGGGCAGGAGAGGGGGGATAGTAGAGGCTAGAAAAGGTAGCAGAACACAACAGTTACTAACATGGCATTTTGTGAAAACGTGGATGTGTAAACAATGTGATTGTGCAATCTGTATATGGGGTCAAAATGGGAGTTCATAACTCACTTGAATCTAATGTAGGAAATATGGTATCTCAAGAGCTATGTAAGGTTTTAAGCAACCAATATAAAAAAGAGGTCTTCATTTTTCTTTGTAGTTGAGATCTCCTGTTTCCTTGACATGTTTAGTTGTGTTATCTCCTTTAGTCCTCCCATGCTCTAGTTATTCTGATATGGAAAAACTAGCTGAAATGCCCAACCAGTCTCTAAATCAGTGACACTTTTTCATTAAGCCTAAAGTCACTTTACAATTGCTACAGTCATACTAAATACACTTCTTTGTTTGGAGTTTAAAAGATATTTCCATCAGCTAGATTACAAGGACCTAGAACTCCCATTCTTGTTTATGTAAGAGTGGCTTCATCAGATTAAATGCCGTTCTCTGGAATAACATAAAATAGGAATAATTTACTCATAAGATTCTTACGTAAACCATCTTTATTTACAAAATACTATCTTAAGAATTATTGTTTCATTGAGCTTCAATTGGAGCCAAAGTATAGTCAATTACTGAACTAAAAGCAGTTACTTAAAAACTAAAAATGAGAGATAAGTCAAATTACATTTGAAGAGAGAGCAACAGCATGAGGTTTCTTGTTTGGTTCTGGATGTTGAGTAACAGGCTCATTTGCAGGTGGAAGGAACCCTTCAGGCAACTCACTTGTACTTTCAGAATGGGGGTGAAGAGGGCTGAATTCCAGCTCTTGGGGGAAGATTTTGTGAGGAAAACCCCCTCCCTGCATAGACACTTCGCATTGGAAATGGAGTGGGTGGCGGGTCAGGTGGAAAATAATCTCCAGGTTCCCAGACAAGTTTCCTGGGAGAGGTGGAGGAAAAAAAAGGTCCTCTTCTCATGAACTGACTCCTTGGGTCAACTGGAAACAAGGCACCTCTGACTGGAGGGAAAGGTGCCAACACAGAGCCAGAGCCAGTTGCTTGGTTTTCAGCATGGAGAGGTGAATCAGGCACATCAGAGTCCAAAGGAGGCATATTAGGAATTCTGTGTTCTGCTGGTCCCGATGCTCTACCACAATTGGAGTAAAACCTATCTTGCCTTTGTAGAGGAAGACGTGCATCAGAAGAATATGGTTGGCCTGGCGGAGGGATCATCAGCCTGCTGGCCTGTTCCCCTGGAGGAGAGAGGGGCCCAGTCTGAGAAGGTGCTCTCTGAAAATCAGTGAACTTATGACAGCTGGATTCTCTTCCTTTACTGCTAGTCGCATGGTCCAGAGGATTCTCCAGGGCCCCTTGACCCTCTTCCTCCTCCCACTGGAGTGAAAGGTGAGAGTGTGAGTGGACCACTCTTTTCAAAATGAGGAGGTCTGCTTTCAGATGAAGGGTGACCTATTGGTGAGGGCCCATTTGGAGAAGGCTTTCTGCCCATTGCTGAGTTGGAAACATCCAGTGCATCATAGGGATCTTTCTCTACAAGTTCAAATCTAAGCTCCTTCTCAGTTAATTTCTGTCTGTTGCGTGCATTTTGTTTCCTGAAATAACTGAGGTTTCTTTCAGCAATCCGAGCTGCCAACTCACTAGCATCTGCTTCTTTCTCAGAGGAAATAATCTTCCCCAGACAGGAACGAATGGTACTCTGCAATTGTTCTTCAAGATATTGGGCTCTCTTTCTGTAGGTCTCCAGCTCTTTTATTGTATGGCTCATCTTTTCTTCGACTTTGGAAAGTTTCTCCTTTTGCTCCACATGGCAGTTTTCCTCCACTCTTAATTTCCTGTGCAGTTTCATCATATTTTCTTGATAGCGTTCCATCATGACTTTAAAGTTCTTCTGTAGGGTCTCATTCTCACTTTGCAGCTGTGCATTTTCGGACTGCAAGGATGCCTGTTCAGTCTGCAGACTTTTAAGGTGTTCTGTAAGGTCTTCCGTGGTTTTCTCCACTTCAGATGAGAAAGTACATTTTTGATTTCTTCCTCCTTCCAAGATTTCTAAGGAGGCCTTTAGCTTATCACCATAAACCAGGTTCCTCAAAGCTCCTTTGGACTCATCCTCCAAGTGAGCACCAATTTCGGGTTCACTCGTCTTTCCCAGGTCCAGGTGACCACCATCCCTTTGGGCTCCCAGGCTTGGAGAAGATCTATCCTTCATCTTCAGCAAGCATTCACTCAGAGACTCCACGTGATTTTCTGTGTCCCTTAGAACTTGTTCTCCAGCTACTTTAGAGTCCTCTAATATGATTTGTGCTTTATATTGGACACCTCCTTGTTCCCTCTGTGCTTCAGCTTCTCCTTGTATTGTTGGTCTCTGCGTTGGCGGAAGTAGGGATCCTTCATTCAAAACCTCTTTGATTGCCAGCTTCAGTTCTTCCTCATTCACTTGAAAGAGTCTCCAGTTTGTTTTAGCTTCAGCTATTTGTGATCTGAGGGATTCAGATTCACCTTGGAGGGACTGTATCCTTCTTGATAGATGCGCCATCGTTTCATCCTGTTGACCATGTTGAGCCATCTGTGCTTCGAGCTTTTCTTCTAGAAAGAGCATTTCAACGCCATGGCTGGATTCGGGCCTATGCAGCTTTTCGTCGGTTGCCTCCAGCTGTTGTGCTTCTCTTGAACCCTTCTCAAACCTGCAATCCTTTAAAGATGATTCTAAGCCTTCATGTTCTTTTTCAACAAGGCTCACTTTTTCATGAAGTCCACATTTTGCCTCAATTAGTCCAGCAAGATTTAGAGCCAGCCTTTTTTCTCTTCCCACGTAAAGCCTGCTACGAACCGACTGAAAACCTCTCCAGAAAAGTGAGAGAACAGCAAAAATTCCAAGAGCTGTACACATCACCAACTCCCAAGGAAAGACAAAAGGAAGATGGCCTGGCTTCATGTCTTCGGACAATGCTGCCACAACCCTGGGTGCTTCTTCCAGAACCACAGACTAGGATGGCTGAGAGGCAGCCTTTGGCTCCTCCATCACGCCAAGACAGCTTTGGCTCTTGCCACCACAACCACAGCCTGCCCAGGCAGGCCAACACAGGCTGTGGACACTCAGGTGTTTGGTCAGGAACTCCAACCTGCACCAGACAACGGAGCAGACCACTGTGATCCCCTTCAGGGGCTGAGCGTATGGTGGGTGGTGGGCGTATGGCGGTGGGAGCCATGATCAAAGGCTCCCAGGAGCCTTGTTGTGCTCAACTGCCCATCAGGGGAGTCTTGTCCGCTTCCCTACCCAGTGCATCCTCATGTGCCACAGGTTTCGGTCCCTCCCACTCCAGCCAGAGAGAATTCTTCTCCATGCCACCCACCCCTTGATTTGGTTTAGGCCAGGCCAAGGCGGGGTTAGTAGGAAGATTCCATCCAGTCATAATAACATTCGGTTTGATGTCACTCAAATTCTAAAGATGACTAAACTGTTCAAACAGCTTTTATGGCCTCTATTGGTCTTGGTGTCCCTTGCCTTTTGTTTGAGTGACTCAGTCCTTTCCCTGCCCTTGTGCTCTCCCTATTTCCTACCTTCCTTGCTTCCTTCCTCCCTTCCTGGGTTTTCTCATTTTCTTCTTCCTTCTTTTCTAACTCCCTGCATCCCTCCAACTTTGCCTTCCACCCTTCCAACTTTCTCTCTCCCTTCCCTCCCTTTTCTTTTCTTGCAAGTGTTTGGGGTGAAAGTCCATGGCAGGCAGCCCCATGCTAGGCAAGGTCACTGCCACTGAGCTACAACATCCCCAGACCTGCTGCCACTTCCTATGCAAGTAACTTGAATTATCTCTAAAGAGAAACTCATTAGTCTACTTTCAAAGTAATTTCAGAAGAGTTGCTAACATGGGCATAAATCAGTTATGACAAGTCATTTTTGAAAAGCACGGCACAGCTAATGTTCCACCAAAGAAGGAGTTGAAAACTTAATTGGTTTTCAGGTCAGCATTTCTAGACTAGTACAAACCCTCCTAATCCTGATCTCTCCTTAGTCCTATGATTTCTTTAAGTGTCCCCTTTGCTCCTGTTCATGGAGTCATGTGTACAGAAATTATACCTGGTTCTATTGAACTCTACTTAATTCTTTCTCACCTCTGTGCTCCTTTTGCCAAATCACTCCTCAACACTTACTGTAACCCTTTCAATTTTTTGTCCATTTGCATTTAAAAAACTCTTTCAAAAATTGAAACATTTCACATGCACACACAGTCTTCTTGATCTGCTATTAATCCCCCACTACTGACATTGTAAGTTATTGAAATGTACACTTCCAGACCGTTTTCAGATTTTTGATTCCTGTATATCTATCTGTCTATCTATTTACAAACATAACATGGTATTCTGAAAGAATCGTTCTGCTTTTGGAGCTCTACATTGTGTTTTCCAGAAGCAGGCCTATTACACAGAGATGAATCCATGTTACCTAGATTGAGTTCAAACCGGAATGTGCACTCTGATTCCCATTATATTGTTCTACCTACTAATGGACAGTTCAGTTATATCCAGACCTCACCACCTCCCCCATTGAGTAAAACCCTTGTGAAGAGACATGTAGATGCCTTTATGTACATATTGATAATTTTTCATGGCAGTGTTTTCCAAAAACCAGTTAGTAAAATCAATTGATTCCTTTGCAGCCTGAAATTGCCTTCATTCCAGTTTACTGGTATAAGAACCGCAGTATATCAGCAACCATTCTCCAATAGTAGTTCAGGCAGAAGTCATTCTAGATAACAAGCAGTGCCGGATCCTCCATGTATTTTACACAGCCCATGACGGGGGACATCCGTCCATTCGTTTAGAACAACTGATGTTTTATGCTGGCAATTTAGGTTTATTTAAAGGAGTGATTAGAAAACAGGTGAGACAGACTGATTAGATTCAGTATGTATGTTGGCTTTGTTTTTCTAGGCCTGAAGTTTTCACATTTCAATTAATTGTAGGTTAAGTATCAGGCAGATTCTTCACTGGGCTTCAAATGTGACAAAGTTGCTTCTTATTTTTAAGAAGGCCGTTGCAATCCTGCATTTATTTTACACCTCAGTGCTTGTTTTACACACAAGCACACACACCCACACACCACACACATCAACACACACACAAACACATAATTAGAGCACATTTAACACTCAAATAAAACTTTACCTACTAATTCATAACTAGGGTATTTTTTTAATATGTATTGTGTCTTGGTCTCTACTGGGGAAACATGGTTCAATGTGAGTTCTCTGGTTTGTTGTAGGGCAGTGAACGTTCACTTGTTGGCAATGATATAGAAATGGGGAGTAAGAGTTTAACAGTTTTTACAGTAGGTAGGCAGAGTCAGAGTATGGAATTAAGAATCAGAAATTGCGGAATTTCCTCTTTGTTTCTTCATTTCAACCTCCTAATAATTCATGTATATTTTCCAAAAGTCTCCCAGAAAACAAGGACTAGGTCAATCCACATATCAGTGAACCATAGCAGAATGCGATTCTGAATTTCATATAAACAGTCATAAAATCAAAAAGACAGGTGCTGGGGTTTTGGCTCAGCACTAGAGTGCTGGCTTCACACTTTCAAAGGTCCTGAGTTGGATCCCCAACACCATACGTGAAAGGAATGAATGAACCAATGCATGAGTGTATGATGAATGAATTAAAGGTATAAGGAGGAGGAGGAAGAGGAGGAGGAGGAGGAGAAATAGAAGAAGATGATGAGAAATTTGACAGAAGGGAAAAAGGGGAGGAGAGTGAGTTTAAAGTGTGGTTTCCAATTCCCAAACGTTAAATTACAGCAGACGGGATAGAGAGAGAAGATGGGAGGGCAGGAGAGGGGGGATAGTAGAGGCTAGAAAAGGTAGCAGAACACAACAGTTACTAACATGGCATTTTGTAAAAACGTGGATGTGTAAACAATGTGATTGTGCAATCTGTATATGGGGTCAAAATGGGAGTTCATAACTCACTTGAATCTAATGTAGGAAATATGGTATCTCAAGAGCTATGTAAGGTTTTAAGCAACCAATATAAAAAAGAGGTCTTCATTTTTCTTTGTAGTTGAGATCTCCTGTTTCCTTGACATGTTTAGTTGTGTTCTCTCCTTTAGTCCTCCCATGCTCTAGTTATTCTGATATGGAAAAACTAGCTGAAATGCCCAACCAGTCTCTAAATCAGTGACACTTTTTCATTAAGCCTAAAGTCACTTTACAATTGCTACAGTCGTACTAAATACACTTCTTTGTTTGGAGTTAAAAAGATATTTCCATCAGCTAGATTACAAGGACCTAGAACTCCCATTCTTGTTTATGTAAGAGTGGCTTCATCAGATTAAATGCCGTTCTCTGGAATAACATAAAATAGGAATAATTTACTCATAAGATTCTTACGTAAACCATCTTTATTTACAAAATACTATCTTAAGAATTATTGTTTCATTGAGCTTCAATTGGAGCCAAAGTATAGTCAATTACTGAACTAAAAGCAGTTACTTAAAAACTAAAAATGAGAGATAAGTCAAATTACATTTGAAGAGAGAGCAACAGCATGAGGTTTCTTGTTTGGTTCTGGATGTTGAGTAACAGGCTCATTTGCAGGTGGAAGGAACCCTTCAGGCAACTCACTTGTACTTTCAGAATGGGGGTGAAGAGGGCTGAATTCCAGCTCTTGGGGGAAGATTTTGTGAGGAAAACCCCCTCCCTGCATAGACACTTCGCATTGGAAATGGAGTGGGTGGCGGGTCAGGTGGAAAATAATCTCCAGGTTCCCAGACAAGTTTCCTGGGAGAGGTGGAGGAAAAAAAAGGTCCTCTTCTCATGAACTGACTCCTTAGGTCAACTGGAAACAAGGCACCTCTGACTGGAGGGAAAGGTGCCAACACAGAGCCAGAGCCAGTTGCTTGGTTTTCAGCATGGAGAGGTGAATCAGGCACATCAGAGTCCAAAGGAGGCATATTAGGAATTCTGTGTTCTGCTGGTCCCGATGCTCTACCACAATTGGAGTAAAACCTATCTTGCCTTTGTAGAGGAAGACGTGCATCAGAAGAATATGGTTGGCCTGGCGGAGGGATCATCAGCCTGCTGGCCTGTTCCCCTGGAGGAGAGAGGGGCCCAGTCTGAGAAGGTGCTCTCTGAAAATCAGTGAACTTATGACAGCTGGATTCTCTTCCTTTACTGCTAGTCGCATGGTCCAGAGGATTCTCCAGGGCCCCTTGACCCTCTTCCTCCTCCCACTGGAGTGAAAGGTGAGAGTGTGAGTGGACCACTCTTTTCAAAATGAGGAGGTCTGCTTTCAGATGAAGGGTGACCTATTGGTGAGGGCCCATTTGGAGAAGGCTTTCTGCCCATTGCTGAGTTGGAAACATCCAGTGCATCATAGGGATCTTTCTCTACAAGTTCAAATCTAAGCTCCTTCTCAGTTAATTTCTGTCTGTTGCGTGCATTTTGTTTCCTGAAATAACTGAGGTTTCTTTCAGCAATCCGAGCTGCCAACTCACTAGCATCTGCTTCTTTCTCAGAGGAAATAATCTTCCCCAGACAGGAACGAATGGTACTCTGCAATTGTTCTTCAAGATATTGGGCTCTCTTTCTGTAGGTCTCCAGCTCTTTTATTGTATGGCTCATCTTTTCTTCGACTTTGGAAAGTTTCTCCTTTTGCTCCACACGGCAGTTTTCCTCCACTCTTAATTTCCTGTGAAGTTTCATCATATTTTCTTGATAGCGTTCCATCATGACTTTAAAGTTCTTCTGTAGGGTCTCATTCTCACTTTGCAGCTGTGCATTTTCGGACTGCAAGGATGCCTGTTCAGTCTGCAGACTTTTAAGGTGTTCTGTAAGGTCTTCCGTGGTTTTCTCCACTTCAGATGAGAAAGTACATTTTTGATTTCTTCCTCCTTCCAAGATTTCTAAGGAGGCCTTTAGCTTATCACCATAAACCAGGTTCCTCAAAGCTCCTTTGGACTCATCCTCCAAGTGAGCACCCATTTCGGGTTCACTCGTCTTTCCCAGTTCCAGGTGACCACCATCCCTTTGGGCTCCCAGGCTTGGAGAAGATCTATCCTTCATCTTCAGCAAGCATTCACTCAGAGACTCCATGTGATTTTCTGTGTCCCTTAGAACTTGTTCTCCAGCTACTTTAGAGTCCTCTAATATGATTTTTGCTTTATATTGGACACCTCCTTGTTGCCTCTGTGCTTCAGCTTCTCCTTGTATTGTTGGTCTCTGCGTTGGCGGAAGTAGGGATCCTTCATTCAAAACCTCTTTGATTGCCAGCTTCAGTTCTTCCTCATTAACTTGAAAGAGTCTCCAGTTTGTTTTAGCTTCAGCTATTTGTGATCTGAGGGATTCAGATACACCTTGGAGGGACTGTATCCTTCTTGATAGATGCGCCATCGTTTCATCCTGTTGACCATGTTGAGCCTTCTGTGCTGTGAGCTCTTCTTCTAGAAAGAGCATTTCAACGCCATGGCTGGATTCGGGCCTATGCAGCTTTTCGTCGGTTGCCTCCAGCTGTTGTGCTTCTCTTGAACCCTTCTCAAACCTGCAATCCTTTAAAGATGATTCTAAGCCTTCATGTTCTTTTTCAACAAGGCTCACTTTTTCAAGAAGTCCACATTTTGCCTCAATAAGTCCAGCAAGATTTAGAGCCAGCCTTTTTTCTCTTCCCACGTAAAGCCTGCTACGAACCGACTGAAAACCTCTCCAGAAAAGTGAGAGAACAGCAAAAAATCCAAGAGCTGTACACATCACCAACTCCCAAGGAAAGCCATAAGGAAGATGGCCTGGCTTCATGTCTTCGGACAATGCTGCCGCAACCCTGGGTGCTTCTTCCAGAACCACCCACTAGGATGGCTGAGAGGCAGCCCTTGGCTCCTCCATCACGCCAAGACAGCTTTGGCTCTTGCCACCACAACCACGGCCTGCCCAGGCAGGCCAACACAGGCTGTGGACACTCAGGTGTTTGGTCAGGAACTCCAACCTGCACCAGGCAACGGAGCAGACCACTGTGATCCCCTTCAGGGGCTGAGCGTATGGTGGGTGGTGGGCGTATGGCGGTGGGAGCCATGATCAAAGGCTCCCAGGAGCCTTGTTGTGCTCAACTGCCCATCAGGGGAGTCTTGTCCGCTTCCCTACCCAGTGCATCCTCATGTGCCACAGGTTTCGGTCCCTCCCACTCCAGCCAGAGAGAATTCCTCTCCATGCCACCCACCCCTTGATTTGGTTTAGGCCAGGCCAAGGCGGGGTTAGTAGGAAGATTCCATCCAGTCATAATAACATTCGGTTTGATGTCACTCAAATTCTAAAGATGACTAAACTGTTCAAACAGCTTTTATGGCCTCTATTGGTCTTTGTGTCCCTTGCCTTTTGTTTGAGTGACTCAGTCCTTTCCCTGCCCTTGTGCTCTCCCTATTTCCTACCTTCCTTGCTTCCTTCCTCCCTTCCTGGGTTTTCTCCATTTCTTCTTCCTTCGTTTCTACCTCCCTGCATCCCTCCAACTTTGCCTTCCTCCCTTCCAACTTTCTCTCTCCCTTCCCTCCCTTTTCTTTTCTTGCAAGTGTTTGGGGTGAAAGTCCATGGCAGGCCAGCCCCAAGCTAGGCAAGGTCACTGCCACTGAGCTACAACATCCGCAGACCTGCTGCCACTTCCTATGCAAGTAACTTGAATTATCTCTAAAGAGAAACTCTCACATTAGTCTATTTTCAAAGTAATTTCAGAAGAGTTGCTAACATGGGCATAAATCAGTTATGACAAGTCATTTTTGAAAAGCACGGCACAGCTAATGTTCCTCCAAAGAAGGAGTTGAAAACTTAATTGGTTTTCAGGTCAGCATTTCTAGACTAGTACAAACCCTCCTAATCCTGATCTCTCCTTAGTCCTATGATTTCTTTAAGTGTCCCCTTTGCTCCTGTTCATGGAGTCATGTGTACAGAAATTATACCTGGTTTTATTGAACTCTACTTAATTCTTTCTCACCTCTGTGCTCCTTTGGCCAAGTCACTCCTCAACACTTACTGTAACCCTTTCAATTTTTGTCCATTTTCATTTAAAAAACTCTTTCAAAAATTGAACCATTTCGCATGCAGACACAGTCTTCTTGATCTGCTATTAATCCCCCACTACTGACATTGTAAGTTATTGAAATGTACACTTCCAGACCGTTTTCAGATTTTTGATTCCTGTATATCTATCTGTCAATCTATTTACAAACATCACATGGTATTCTGAAAGAATCGTTCTGCTTTTGGAGCTCTACATTGTGTTTTCCAGAAGCAGGCCTATTACACAGAGATGAATCCATGTTACCTAGATTGAGTTCAAACCGGAATGTGTACTCTGATTCCCATTATATTGTTCTTCCTACTAATGGACAGTTCAGTTATATCCAGACCTCACCACCTCCCCCATTGAGTAAAACCCTTGTGAAGAGACATGTAGATGCCTTTATGAACATATTGATAATTTTTCATGGCAGTGTTTTCCAAAAACCAGTTAGTAAAATCAATTGATTCCTTTGCAGCCTGAAATTACCTTCATTCCAGTTTACTGGTATAAGAACCGCAGTATATCAGCAACCATTCTCCAATAGTAGTTCAGGCAGAAGTCATTCTAGATAACAAGCAGTGCCGGATCCTCCATGTATTTTACACAGCCCATGACGGGGGACATCCGTCCATTCGTTTAGAACAACTGATGTTTTATGCTGGCAATTTAGGTTTATTTAAAGGAGTGATTAGAAAACAGGTGAGACAGACTGATTAGATTCAGTATGTATGTTGGCTTTGTTTTTCTAGGCCTGAAGTTTTCACATTTCAATTAATTGTAGGTTAAGTATCAGGCAGATTCTTCACTGGGCTTCAAATGTGACAAAGTTGCTTCTTATTTTTAAGAAGGCCGTTGCAATCCTGCATTTATTTTACACCTCAGTGCTTGTTTTACACACAAGCACACACACCCACACACCACACACATCAACACACACACAAACACATAATTAGAGCACATTTAACACTCAAATAAAACTTTACCTACTAATTCATAACTAGGGTATTTTTTTAATATGTATTGTGTCTTGGTCTCTACTGGGGAAACATGGTTCAATGTGAGTTCTCTGGTTTGTTGTAGGGCAGTGAACGTTCACTTGTTGGCAATGATATAGAAATGGGGAGTAAGAGTTTAACAGTTTTTACAGTAGGTAGGCAGAGTCAGAGTATGGAATTAAGAATCAGAAATTGCGGAATTTCCTCTTTGTTTCTTCATTTCAACCTCCTAATAATTCATGTATATTTTCCAAAAGTCTCCCAGAAAACAAGGACTAGGTCAATCCACATATCAGTGAACCATAGCAGAATGCGATTCTGAATTTCATATAAACAGTCATAAAATCAAAAAGACAGGTGCTGGGGTTTTGGCTCAGCACTAGAGTGCTGGCTTCACACTTTCAAAGGTCCTGAGTTGGATCCCCAACACCATACGTGAAAGGAATGAATGAACCAATGCATGAGTGTATGATGAATGAATTAAAGGTATAAGGAGGAGGAGGAAGAGGAGGAGGAGGAGGAGAAATAGAAGAAGATGATGAGAAATTTGACAGAAGGGAAAAAGGGGAGGAGAGTGAGTTTAAAGTGTGGTTTCCAATTCCCAAACGTTAAATTACAGCAGACGGGATAGAGAGAGAAGATGGGAGGGCAGGAGAGGGGGGATAGTAGAGGCTAGAAAAGGTAGCAGAACACAACAGTTACTAACATGGCATTTTGTAAAAACGTGGATGTGTAAACAATGTGATTGTGCAATCTGTATATGGGGTCAAAATGGGAGTTCATAACTCACTTGAATCTAATGTAGGAAATATGGTATCTCAAGAGCTATGTAAGGTTTTAAGCAACCAATATAAAAAAGAGGTCTTCATTTTTCTTTGTAGTTGAGATCTCCTGTTTCCTTGACATGTTTAGTTGTGTTCTCTCCTTTAGTCCTCCCATGCTCTAGTTATTCTGATATGGAAAAACTAGCTGAAATGCCCAACCAGTCTCTAAATCAGTGACACTTTTTCATTAAGCCTAAAGTCACTTTACAATTGCTACAGTCGTACTAAATACACTTCTTTGTTTGGAGTTAAAAAGATATTTCCATCAGCTAGATTACAAGGACCTAGAACTCCCATTCTTGTTTATGTAAGAGTGGCTTCATCAGATTAAATGCCGTTCTCTGGAATAACATAAAATAGGAATAATTTACTCATAAGATTCTTACGTAAACCATCTTTATTTACAAAATACTATCTTAAGAATTATTGTTTCATTGAGCTTCAATTGGAGCCAAAGTATAGTCAATTACTGAACTAAAAGCAGTTACTTAAAAACTAAAAATGAGAGATAAGTCAAATTACATTTGAAGAGAGAGCAACAGCATGAGGTTTCTTGTTTGGTTCTGGATGTTGAGTAACAGGCTCATTTGCAGGTGGAAGGAACCCTTCAGGCAACTCACTTGTACTTTCAGAATGGGGGTGAAGAGGGCTGAATTCCAGCTCTTGGGGGAAGATTTTGTGAGGAAAACCCCCTCCCTGCATAGACACTCCGCATTGGAAATGGAGTGGGTGGCGGGTCAGGTGGAAAATAATCTCCAGGTTCCCAGACAAGTTTCCTGGGAGAGGTGGAGGAAAAAAAAGGTCCTCTTCTCATGAACTGACTCCTTAGGTCAACTGGAAACAAGGCACCTCTGACTGGAGGGAAAGGTGCCAACACAGAGCCAGAGCCAGTTGCTTGGTTTTCAGCATGGAGAGGTGAATCAGGCACATCAGAGTCCAAAGGAGGCATATTAGGAATTCTGTGTTCTGCTGGTCCCGATGCTCTACCACAATTGGAGTAAAACCTATCTTGCCTTTGTAGAGGAAGACGTGCATCAGAAGAATATGGTTGGCCTGGCGGAGGGATCATCAGCCTGCTGGCCTGTTCCCCTGGAGGAGAGAGGGGCCCAGTCTGAGAAGGTGCTCTCTGAAAATCAGTGAACTTATGACAGCTGGATTCTCTTCCTTTACTGCTAGTCGCATGGTCCAGAGGATTCTCCAGGGCCCCTTGACCCTCTTCCTCCTCCCACTGGAGTGAAAGGTGAGAGTGTGAGTGGACCACTCTTTTCAAAATGAGGAGGTCTGCTTTCAGATGAAGGGTGACCTATTGGTGAGGGCCCATTTGGAGAAGGCTTTCTGCCCATTGCTGAGTTGGAAACATCCAGTGCATCATAGGGATCTTTCTCTACAAGTTCAAATCTAAGCTCCTTCTCAGTTAATTTCTGTCTGTTGCGTGCATTTTGTTTCCTGAAATAACTGAGGTTTCTTTCAGCAATCCGAGCTGCCAACTCACTAGCATCTGCTTCTTTCTCAGAGGAAATAATCTTCCCCAGACAGGAACGAATGGTACTCTGCAATTGTTCTTCAAGATATTGGGCTCTCTTTCTGTAGGTCTCCAGCTCTTTTATTGTATGGCTCATCTTTTCTTCGACTTTGGAAAGTTTCTCCTTTTGCTCCACACGGCAGTTTTCCTCCACTCTTAATTTCCTGTGAAGTTTCATCATATTTTCTTGATAGCGTTCCATCATGACTTTAAAGTTCTTCTGTAGGGTCTCATTCTCACTTTGCAGCTGTGCATTTTCGGACTGCAAGGATGCCTGTTCAGTCTGCAGACTTTTAAGGTGTTCTGTAAGGTCTTCCGTGGTTTTCTCCACTTCAGATGAGAAAGTACATTTTTGATTTCTTCCTCCTTCCAAGATTTCTAAGGAGGCCTTTAGCTTATCACCATAAACCAGGTTCCTCAAAGCTCCTTTGGACTCATCCTCCAAGTGAGCACCCATTTCGGGTTCACTCGTCTTTCCCAGTTCCAGGTGACCACCATCCCTTTGGGCTCCCAGGCTTGGAGAAGATCTATCCTTCATCTTCAGCAAGCATTCACTCAGAGACTCCATGTGATTTTCTGTGTCCCTTAGAACTTGTTCTCCAGCTACTTTAGAGTCCTCTAATATGATTTTTGCTTTATATTGGACACCTCCTTGTTGCCTCTGTGCTTCAGCTTCTCCTTGTATTGTTGGTCTCTGCGTTGGCGGAAGTAGGGATCCTTCATTCAAAACCTCTTTGATTGCCAGCTTCAGTTCTTCCTCATTCACTTGAAAGAGTCTCCAGTTTGTTTTAGCTTCAGCTATTTGTGATCTGAGGGATTCAGATACACCTTGGAGGGACTGTATCCTTCTTGATAGATGCGCCATCGTTTCATCCTGTTGACCATGTTGAGCCTTCTGTGCTGTGAGCTCTTCTTCTAGAAAGAGCATTTCAACGCCATGGCTGGATTCGGGCCTATGCAGCTTTTCGTCGGTTGCCTCCAGCTGTTGTGCTTCTCTTGAACCCTTCTCAAACCTGCAATCCTTTAAAGATGATTCTAAGCCTTCATGTTCTTTTTCAACAAGGCTCACTTTTTCAAGAAGTCCACATTTTGCCTCAATAAGTCCAGCAAGATTTAGAGCCAGCCTTTTTTCTCTTCCCACGTAAAGCCTGCTACGAACCGACTGAAAACCTCTCCAGAAAAGTGAGAGAACAGCAAAAAATCCAAGAGCTGTACACATCACCAACTCCCAAGGAAAGCCATAAGGAAGATGGCCTGGCTTCATGTCTTCGGACAATGCTGCCGCAACCCTGGGTGCTTCTTCCAGAACCACCCACTAGGATGGCTGAGAGGCAGCCCTTGGCTCCTCCATCACGCCAAGACAGCTTTGGCTCTTGCCACCACAACCACGGCCTGCCCAGGCAGGCCAACACAGGCTGTGGACACTCAGGTGTTTGGTCAGGAACTCCAACCTGCACCAGGCAACGGAGCAGACCACTGTGATCCCCTTCAGGGGCTGAGCGTATGGTGGGTGGTGGGCGTATGGCGGTGGGAGCCATGATCAAAGGCTCCCAGGAGCCTTGTTGTGCTCAACTGCCCATCAGGGGAGTCTTGTCCGCTTCCCTACCCAGTGCATCCTCATGTGCCACAGGTTTCGGTCCCTCCCACTCCAGCCAGAGAGAATTCCTCTCCATGCCACCCACCCCTTGATTTGGTTTAGGCCAGGCCAAGGCGGGGTTAGTAGGAAGATTCCATCCAGTCATAATAACATTCGGTTTGATGTCACTCAAATTCTAAAGATGACTAAACTGTTCAAACAGCTTTTATGGCCTCTATTGGTCTTTGTGTCCCTTGCCTTTTGTTTGAGTGACTCAGTCCTTTCCCTGCCCTTGTGCTCTCCCTATTTCCTACCTTCCTTGCTTCCTTCCTCCCTTCCTGGGTTTTCTCCATTTCTTCTTCCTTCGTTTCTACCTCCCTGCATCCCTCCAACTTTGCCTTCCTCCCTTCCAACTTTCTCTCTCCCTTCCCTCCCTTTTCTTTTCTTGCAAGTGTTTGGGGTGAAAGTCCATGGCAGGCCAGCCCCAAGCTAGGCAAGGTCACTGCCACTGAGCTACAACATCCGCAGACCTGCTGCCACTTCCTATGCAAGTAACTTGAATTATCTCTAAAGAGAAACTCTCACATTAGTCTATTTTCAAAGTAATTTCAGAAGAGTTGCTAACATGGGCATAAATCAGTTATGACAAGTCATTTTTGAAAAGCACGGCACAGCTAATGTTCCTCCAAAGAAGGAGTTGAAAACTTAATTGGTTTTCAGGTCAGCATTTCTAGACTAGTACAAACCCTCCTAATCCTGATCTCTCCTTAGTCCTATGATTTCTTTAAGTGTCCCCTTTGCTCCTGTTCATGGAGTCATGTGTACAGAAATTATACCTGGTTTTATTGAACTCTACTTAATTCTTTCTCACCTCTGTGCTCCTTTGGCCAAGTCACTCCTCAACACTTACTGTAACCCTTTCAATTTTTGTCCATTTTCATTTAAAAAACTCTTTCAAAAATTGAACCATTTCGCATGCAGACACAGTCTTCTTGATCTGCTATTAATCCCCCACTACTGACATTGTAAGTTATTGAAATGTACACTTCCAGACCGTTTTCAGATTTTTGATTCCTGTATATCTATCTGTCAATCTATTTACAAACATCACATGGTATTCTGAAAGAATCGTTCTGCTTTTGGAGCTCTACATTGTGTTTTCCAGAAGCAGGCCTATTACACAGAGATGAATCCATGTTACCTAGATTGAGTTCAAACCGGAATGTGTACTCTGATTCCCATTATATTGTTCTTCCTACTAATGGACAGTTCAGTTATATCCAGACCTCACCACCTCCCCCATTGAGTAAAACCCTTGTGAAGAGACATGTAGATGCCTTTATGAACATATTGATAATTTTTCATGGCAGTGTTTTCCAAAAACCAGTTAGTAAAATCAATTGATTCCTTTGCAGCCTGAAATTACCTTCATTCCAGTTTACTGGTATAAGAACCGCAGTATATCAGCAACCATTCTCCAATAGTAGTTCAGGCAGAAGTCATTCTAGATAACAAGCAGTGCCGGATCCTCCATGTATTTTACACAGCCCATGACGGGGGACATCCGTCCATTCGTTTAGAACAACTGATGTTTTATGCTGGCAATTTAGGTTTATTTAAAGGAGTGATTAGAAAACAGGTGAGACAGACTGATTAGATTCAGTATGTATGTTGGCTTTGTCTTTCTAGGCCTGAAGATTTCACATTTCAATTAATTGTAGGTTAAGTATCAGGCAGATTCTTCACTGGGCTTCAAATGTGACAAAGTTGCTTCTTATTTTTAAGAAGGCCGTTGCAATCCTGCATTTATTTTACACCTCAGTGCTTGTTTTACACACAAGCACACACACCCACACACCACACACATCAACACACACACAAACACATAATTAGAGCACATTTAACACTCAAATAAAACTTTACCTACTAATTCATAACTAGGGTATTTTTTTAATAAGTATTGTGTCTTGGTCTCTACTGGGGAAACATGGTTCAATGTGAGTTCTCTGGTTTGTTGTAGGGCAGTGAACGTTCACTTGTTGGCAATGATATAGAAATGGGGAGTAAGAGTTTAACAGTTTTTACAGTAGGTAGGCAGAGTCAGAGTATGGAATCTAAGAATCAGAAATTGCGGAATTTCCTCTTTGTTTCTTCATTTCAACCTCCTAATAATTCATGTATATTTTCCAAAAGTCTCCCAGAAAACAAGGACTAGGTCAATCCACATATCAGTGGACCATAGCAGAATGCGATTCTGAATTTCATATAAACAGTCATAAAATCAAAAAGACAGGTGCTGGGGTTTTGGCTCAGCACTAGAGTGCTGGCTTCACACTTTCAAAGGTCCTGAGTTGGATCCCCAACACCATACGTGAAAGGAATGAATGAACCAATGCATGAGTGTATGATGAATGAATTAAAGGTATAAGGAGGAGGAGGAAGAGGAGGAGGAGGAGGAGAAATAGAAGAAGATGATGAGAAATTTGACCGAAGGGAAAAAGGGGAGGAGAGTGAGTTTAAAGTGTGGTTTCCAATTTTCAAACGTTAAATTACAGCAGACGGGATAGAGAGAGAAGATGGGAGGGCAGGAGAGGGGGGATAGTAGAGGCTAGAAAAGGTAGCAGAATACAACAGTTACTAACATGGCATTTTGTAAAAACGTGGATGTGTAAACAATGTGATTGTGCAATCTGTATATGGGGTCAAAATGGGAGTTCATAACTCACTTGAATCTAATGTAGGAAATATGGTATCTCAAGAGCTATGTAAGGTTTTAAGCAACCAATATAAAAAAGAGGTCTTCATTTTTCTTTGTAGTTGAGATCTCCTGTTTCCTTGACATGTTTAGTTGTGTTCTCTCCTTTAGTCCTCCCATGCTCTAGTTATTCTGATATGGAAAAACTAGCTGAAATGCCCAACCAGTCTCTAAATCAGTGACACTTTTTCATTAAGCCTAAAGTCACTTTACAATTGCTACAGTCATACTAAATACACTTCTTTGTTTGGAGTTTAAAAGATATTTCCATCAGCTAGATTACAAGGACCTAGAACTCCCATTCTTGTTTATGTAAGAGTGGCTTCATCAGATTAAATGCCGTTCTCTGGAATAACATAAAATAGGAATAATTTACTCATAAGATTCTTACGAAAACCATCTTTATTTACAAAATACTATCTTAAGAATTATTGTTTCATTGAGCTTCAATTGGAGCCAAAGTATAGTCAATTACTGAACTAAAAGCAGTTACTTAAAAACTAAAAATGAGAGATAAGTCAAATTACATTTGAAGAGAGAGCAACAGCATGAGGTTTCTTGTTTGGTTCTGGATGTTGAGTAACAGGCTCATTTGCAGGTGGAAGGAACCCTTCAGGCAACTCACTTGTACTTTCAGAATGGGGGTGAAGAGGGCTGAATTCCAGCTCTTGGGGGAAGATTTTGTGAGGAAAACCCCCTCCCTGCATAGACACTTCGCATTGGAAATGGAGTGGGTGGCGGGTCAGGTGGAAAATAATCTCCAGGTTCCCAGACAAGTTTCCTGGGAGAGGTGGAGGAAAAAAAAGGTCCTCTTCTCATGAACTGACTCCTTGGGTCAACTGGAAACAAGGCACCTCTGACTGGAGGGAAAGGTGCCAACACAGAGCCAGAGCCAGTTGCTTGGTTTTCAGCATGGAGAGGTGAATCAGGCACATCAGAGTCCAAAGGAGGCATATTAGGAATTCTGTGTTCTGCTGGTCCCGATGCTCTACCACAATTTGAGTAAAACCTATCTTGCCTTTGTAGAGGAAGACGTGCATCAGAAGAATATGGTTGGCCTGGCGGAGGGATCATCAGCCTGCTGGCCTGTTCCCCTGGAGGAGAGAGGGGCCCAGTCTGAGAAGGTGCTCTCTGAAAATCAGTGAACTTATGACAGCTGGATTCTCTTCCTTTACTGCTAGTCGCATGGTCCAGAGGATTCTCCAGGGCCCCTTGACCCTCTTCCTCGTCCCACTGGAGTGAAAGGTGAGAGTGTGAGTGGACCACTCTTTTCAAAATGAGGAGGTCTCCTTTCAGATGAAGGGTGACCTATTGGTGAGGGCCCATTTGGAGAAGGCTTTCTGCCCATTGCTGAGTTGGAAACATCCAGTGCATCATTGGGATCTTTTTCTACAAGTTCAAATCTAAGCTCCTTCTCAGTTAATTTCTGTCTGTTGCGTGCATTTTGTTTCCTGAAATAACTGAGGTTTCTTTCAGCAATCCGAGCTGCCAACTCACTAGCTTCTGCTTGTTTCTCAGAGGAAATAATCTTCCCCAGACAGGAACGAATGGTACTCTGCAATTGTTCTTCAAGATATTGGGCTCTCTTTCTGTAGGTCTCCAGCTCTTTTATTGTATGGCTCATCTTTTCTTCGACTTTGGAAAGATTCTCCTTTTGCTCCACACGGCAGTTTTCCTCCACTCTTAATTTCCTGTGCAGTTTCATCATATTTTCTTGATAGCGTTCCATCATGACTTTAAAGTTCTTCTGTAGGGTCTCATTCTCACTTTGCAGCTGTGCATTTTCGGACTGCAAGGATGCCTGTTCAGTCTGCAGACTTTTAAGGTGTTCTGTAAGGTCTTCCGTGGTTTTCTCCACTTCAGATGAGAAAGTACATTTTTGATTTCTTCCTCCTTCCAAGATTTCTAAGGAGGCCTTTAGCTTATCACCATAAACCAGGTTCCTCAAAGCTCCTTTGGACTCATCCTCCAAGTGAGCACCCATTTCGGGTTCACTCGTCTTTCCCAGTTCCAGGTGACCACCATCCCTTTGGGCTCCCAGGCTTGGAGAAGATCTATCCTTCATCTTCAGCAAGCATTCACTCAGAGACTCCATGTGATTTTCTGTGTCCCTTAGAACTTGTTCTCCAGCTACTTTAGAGTCCTCTAATATGATTTTTGCTTTATATTGGACACCTCCTTGTTCCGTCTGTGCTTCAGCTTCTCCTTGTATTGTTGGTCTCTGCGTTGGCGGAAGTAGGGATCCTTCATTCAAAACCTCTTTGATTGCCAGCTTCAGTTCTTCCTCATTCACTTGAAAGAGTCTCCAGTTTGTTTTAGCTTCAGCTATTTGTGATCTGAGGGATTCAGATTCACCTTGGAGGGACTGTATCCTTCTTGATAGATGCGCCATCATTTCATCCTGTTGACCATGTTGAGCCTTCTGTGCTTTGAGCTCTTCTTCTAGAAAGAGCATTTCAACGCCATGGCTGGATTCGGGCCTATGCAGCTTTTCGCCGGTTGCCTCAAGCTGTTGTGCTTCTCTTGAACCCTTCTCAAACCTGCAATCCTTTAAAGATGATTCCAAGCCTTCATGTTCTTTTTCAACGAGGCTCACATTTTCAAGAAGTCCACATTTTGCCTCAATACGTCCAGCAAGATTTAGAGCCAGCCTTTTTTATCTTCCCACGTAAAGCCTGCTACGAACCGACTGAAAACCTCTCCCGAAAAGTGAGAGAACAGCAAAAAATCCAAGAGCTGTACACATCACCAACTCCCAAGGAAAGCCATAAGGAAGATGGCCTGGATTCATGTCTTCGGACAATGCTGTCACAACCCTGGGTGCTTCTTCGAGAACCACTGACTAGGATGGCTGAGAGGCAGCCCTTGGCTCCTCCATCACGCCAAGACAGCTTTGGCTCTTGCCACCACAACCACAGCCTGCCCAGGCAGGCCAACACAGGCTGTGGACACTCAGGTGTTTGGTCAGGAACTCCAACCTGCACCAGGCAACGGAGCAGACCACTGTGATCCCCTTCAGTGGTTGAGCGTATGGTGGGTGGTGGGCGTATGGCGGTGCGAGCCATGATCAAAGGCTCCCAGGAGCCTTGTTGTGCTCAACTGCCCATCAGGGGAGTCTTGTCCGCTTCCCTACCCAGTGCATCCTCATGTGCCACAGGTTTCGGTCCCTCCCACTCCAGCCAGAGAGAATTCCTCTCCATGCCACCCACCCCTTGATTTGGTTTAGGCCAGGCCAAGGCGGGGTTAGTAGGAAGATTCCATCCAGTCATAATAACATTCAGTTTGATGTCACTCAAATTCTAAAGCTGACTAAACTGTTCAAACATCTTTTATGGCCTCTATTGGTCTTTGTGTCCCTTGCCTTTTGTTTGAGTGACTCAGTCCTTTCCCTGCCCTTGTGCTCTCCCTATTTCCTACCTTCCTTGCTTCCTTCCTCCCTTCCTGGGTTTTCTCCTTTTCTTCTTCCTTCTTTTCTACCTCCCTGCATCCCTCCAACTTTGCCTTCCTCCCTTCCAACTTTCTCTCTCCCTTCCCTCCCTTTTCTTTTCTTTCAAGTGTTTGGGGTGAAAGTCCATGGCAGGCCAGCCCCAAGCTAGGCAAGGTCACTGCCACTGAGCTACAACATCCCCAGACCTGCTGCCACTTCCTATGCAAGTAACTTGAATTATCTCTAAAGAGAAACTCTCACATTAGTCTACTTTCAAAGTAATTTCTGAAGAGTTGCTAACATGGGCATAAATCAGGTATGACAAGTCATTTTTGAAAAGCACGGCACAGCTAATGTTCCTCCAAAGAAGGAGTTGAAAACTTAATTGGTTTTCAGGTCAGCATTTCTAGAGTAGTACAAACCCTCCTAATCCTGATCTCTCCTTAGTCCTATGATTTCTTTAAGTGTCCCCTTTGCTCCTGTTCATGGAGTCATGTGTACAGAAATTATACCTGGTTCTATTGAACTCTACTTAATTCTTTCTCACCTCTGTGCTCCTTTGGCCAAGTCACTCCTCAACACTTACTGTAACCCTTTCAATTTTTTGTCCATTTTCATTTAAAAAACTCTTTCAAAAATTGAACCATTTCGCATGCAGACACAGTCTTCTTGATCTGCTATTAATCCCCCACTACTGACATTGTAAGTTATTGAAATGTACACTTCCAGACCGTTTTCAGATTTTTGATTCCTGTATATCTATCTGTCTATCTATTTACAAACATAACATGGTATTCTGAAAGAATCGTTCTGCTTTTGGAGCTCTACATTGTGTTTTCCAGAAGCAGGCCTATTACACCGAGATGAATCCATGTTACCTAGATTGAGTTTAAACCGGAATGTGCACTCTGATTCCCATTATATTGTTCTACCTACTTATGGACAGTCCAGTTATATCCAGACCTCACCACCTCCCCGATTGAGTAAAATCCTTGTGAAGAGACATGTAGATGCCTTTATGAACATATTGATAATTTTTCATGGCAGTGTTTTCCAAAAACCAGTTAGTAAAATCAATTGATTCCTTTGCAGCCTGAAATTACCTTCATTCCAGTTTACTGGTATAAGAACCGCAGTATATCAGCAACCATTCTCCAATAGTAGTTCAGGCAGAAGTCATTCTAGATAACAAGCAGTGCCGGATCCTCCATGTATTTTACACAGCCCATGACGGGGGACATCCGTCCATTCGTTTAGAACAACTGATGTTTTATGCTGGCAATTTAGGTTTATTTAAAGGAGTGATTAGAAAACAGGTGAGACAGACTGATTAGATTCAGTATGTATGTTGGCTTTGTCTTTCTAGGCCTGAAGTTTTCACATTTCAATTAATTGTAGGTTAAGTATCAGGCAGATTCTTCACTGGGCTTCAAATGTGATAAAGTTGCTTCTTATTTTTAAGAAGGCCGTTGCAATCCTGCATTTATTTTACACCTCAGTGCTTGTTTTACACACAAGCACACACACCCACACACCACACACATCAACACACACACAAACACATAATTAGAGCACATTTAACACTCAAATAAAGCTTTACCTACTAATTCATAACTAGGGTATTTTTTTAATAAGTATTGTGTCTTGGTCTCTACTGGGGAAACATGGTTCAATGTGAGTTCTCTGGTTTGTTGTAGGGCAGTGAACGTTCACTTGTTGGCAATGATATAGAAATGGGGAGTAAGAGTTTAAAAGTTTTTACAGTAGGTAGGCAGAGTCAGAGTATGGAATCTAAGAATAAGAAATTGGGGAATTTCCTCTTTGTTTCTTCATTTCAACCTCCTAATAATTCATGTATATTTTCCAAAAGTCTCCCAGAAAACAAGGACTAGGTCAATCCACATATCAGTGAACCATAGCAGAATGCGATTCTGAGTTTCATATAAACAGTCATAAAATCAAAAAGACAGGTGCTGGGGTTTTGGCTCCGCACTAGAGTGCTGGCTTCACACTTTCAAAGGTCCTGAGTTGGATCCCCAACACCATACGTGAAAGGAATGAATGAACCAATGCATGAGTGTATGATGAATGAATTAAAGGTATAAGGAGGAGGAGGAAGAGGAGGAGGAGGAGGAGAAATAGAAGAAGATGATGAGAAATTTGACCGAAGGGAAAAAGGGGAGGAGAGTGAGTTTAAAGTGTGGTTTCCAATTTTCAAACGTTAAATTACAGCAGACGGGATAGAGAGAGAAGATGGGAGGGCAGGAGAGGGGGGATAGTAGAGGCTAGAAAAGGTAGCAGAATACAACAGTTACTAACATGGCATTTTGTAAAAACGTGGATGTGTAAACAATGTGATTGTGCAATCTGTATATGGGGTCAAAATGGGAGTTCATAACTCACTTGAATCTAATGTAGGAAATATGGTATCTCAAGAGCTATGTAAGGTTTTAAGCAACCAATATAAAAAAGAGGTCTTCATTTTTCTTTGTAGTTGAGATCTCCTGTTTCCTTGACATGTTTAGTTGTGTTCTCTCCTTTAGTCCTCCCATGCTCTAGTTATTCTGATATGGAAAAACTAGCTGAAATGCCCAACCAGTCTCTAAATCAGTGACACTTTTTCATTAAGCCTAAAGTCACTTTACAATTGCTACAGTCATACTAAATACACTTCTTTGTTTGGAGTTTAAAAGATATTTCCATCAGCTAGATTACAAGGACCTAGAACTCCCATTCTTGTTTATGTAAGAGTGGCTTCATCAGATTAAATGCCGTTCTCTGGAATAACATAAAATAGGAATAATTTACTCATAAGATTCTTACGAAAACCATCTTTATTTACAAAATACTATCTTAAGAATTATTGTTTCATTGAGCTTCAATTGGAGCCAAAGTATAGTCAATTACTGAACTAAAAGCAGTTACTTAAAAACTAAAAATGAGAGATAAGTCAAATTACATTTGAAGAGAGAGCAACAGCATGAGGTTTCTTGTTTGGTTCTGGATGTTGAGTAACAGGCTCATTTGCAGGTGGAAGGAACCCTTCAGGCAACTCACTTGTACTTTCAGAATGGGGGTGAAGAGGGCTGAATTCCAGCTCTTGGGGGAAGATTTTGTGAGGAAAACCCCCTCCCTGCATAGACACTTCGCATTGGAAATGGAGTGGGTGGCGGGTCAGGTGGAAAATAATCTCCAGGTTCCCAGACAAGTTTCCTGGGAGAGGTGGAGGAAAAAAAAGGTCCTCTTCTAATGAACTGACTCCTTGGGTCAACTGGAAACAAGGCACCTCTGACTGGAGGGAAAGGTGCCAACACAGAGCCAGAGCCAGTTGCTTGGTTTTCAGCATGGAGAGGTGAATCAGGCACATCAGAGTCCAAAGGAGGCATATTAGGAATTCTGTGTTCTGCTGGTCCCGATGCTCTACCACAATTTGAGTAAAACCTATCTTGCCTTTGTAGAGGAAGACGTGCATCAGAAGAATATGGTTGGCCTGGCGGAGGGATCATCAGCCTGCTGGCCTGTTCCCCTGGAGGAGAGAGGGGCCCAGTCTGAGAAGGTGCTCTCTGAAAATCAGTGAACTTATGACAGCTGGATTCTCTTCCTTTACTGCTAGTCGCATGGTCCAGAGGATTCTCCAGGGCCCCTTGACCCTCTTCCTCCTCCCACTGGAGTGAAAGGTGAGAGTGTGAGTGGACCACTCTTTACAAAATGAGGAGGTCTCCTTTCAGATGAAGGGTGACTTATTGGTGAGGGCCCATTTGGAGAAGGCTTTCTGCCCATTGCTGAGTTGGAAACATCCAGTGCATCATAGGGATCTTTTTCTACAAGTTCAAATCTAAGCTCCTTCTCAGTTAATTTCTGTCTGTTGCGTGCATTTTGTTTCCTGAAATAACTGAGGTTTCTTTCAGCAATCCGAGCTGCCAACTCACTAGCATCTGCTTCTTTCTCGGAGGAAATAATCTTCCCCAGACACGAACGAATGGTACTCTGCAATTGTTCTTCAAGATATTTTGCTCTCTTTCTGTAGCTCTCCAGCTCTTTTATTGTATGGCTCATCTTTTCTTCGACTTTGGAAAGTTTCTCCTTTTGCTCCACACGGCAGTTTTCCTCCACTCTTAATTTCCTGTGCAGTTTCATCATATTTTCTTGATAGCGTTCCATTATGACTTTAAAGTTCTTCTGTAGGGTCTCATTCTCACTTTGCAGCTGTGCATTTTCGGACTGCAAGGATGCCTGTTCAGTCTGCAGACTTTTAAGGTGTTCTGTAAGGTCTTCCGTGGTTTTCTCCACTTCAGATGAGAAAGTACATTTTTGATTTCTTCCTCCTTCCAAGATTTCTAAGGAGGCCTTTAGCTTATCACCATAAACCAGGTTCCTCAAAGCTCCTTTGGACTCATCCTCCAAGTGAGCACCAATTTCGGGTTCACTCGTCTTTCCCAGTTCCAGGTGACCACCATCCCTTTGGGCTCCCAGGCTTGGAGAAGATCTATCCTTCATCTTCAGCAAGCATTCACTCAGAGACTCCATGTGATTTTCTGTGTCCCTAAGAACTTGTTCTCCAGCTACTTTAGAGTCCTCTAATATGATTTTTGCTTTATATTGGACACCTCCTTGTTGCCTCTGTGCTTCAGCTTCTCCCTGTATTGTTGGTCTCTGCGTTGGCGGAAGTAGGGATCCATCATTCAAAACCTCTTTGATTGCCAGCTTCAGTTCTTCCTCATTCACTTGAAAGAGTCTCCAGTTTGTTTTAGCTTCAGCTATTTGTGATCTGAGGGATTCAGATTCACCTTGGAGGGACTGTATCCTTCTTGATAGATGCGCCATCGTTTCATCCTGTTGACCATGTTGAGCCTTCTGTGCTTTGAGCTCTTCTTCTAGAACGAGCATTTCAACACCATGGCTGGATTCGGGCCTATGCAGCTTTTCGCCGGTTGCCTCCAGCTGTTGTGCTTCTCTTGAACCCTTCTCAAACCTGCAATCCTTTAAAGATGATTCTAAGCCTTCATGTTCTTTTTCAACAAGGCTCACTTTTTCAAGAAGTCCACATTTTGCCTCTATAAGTCCAGCAAGATTTAGAGCCAGCCTTTTTTCTCTTCCCACGTAAAGCCTGCTACGAACCGACTGAAAACCTCTCCAGAAAAGTGAGAGAACAGCAAAAAATCCAAGAGCTGTACACATCACCAACTCCCAAGGAAAGCCATAAGGAAGATGGCCTGGCGTCATGTCTTCGGACAATGCTGCCACAACCCTGGGTGCTTCTTCCAGAACCACCCACTAGGATGGCTGAGAGGCAGCCCTTGGCTCCTCCATCACGCCAAGACAGCTTTGGCTCTTGCCACCACAACCACAGCCTGCCCAGGCAGGCCAACACAGGCTGTGGACACTCAGGTGTTTGGTCAGGAACTCCAACCTGCACCAGGCAACGGAGCAGACCACTGTGATCCCCTTCAGGGGCTGAGCGTATGGTGGGTGGTGGGCGTATGGCGGTGCGAGCCATGATTAAAGGCTCCCAGGAGCCTTGTTGTGCTCAACTGCCCATCAGGGGAGTCTTGTTCGCTTCACTACCCAGTGCATCCTCATGTGCCACAGGTTTCGGTCCCTCCCACTCCAGCCAGAGAGAATTCCTCTCCATGCCACCCACCTCTTTATTTGGTTTAGGCCAGGCCAAGGCGGGGTTAGTAGAAAGATTCCATCCAGTCATAATAACATTCAGTTTGATGTCACTCAAATTCTAAAGCTGACTAAACTGTTCAAACAGCTTTTATGGCCTCTATTGGTCTTTGTGTCCCTTGCCTTTTGTTTGAGTGACTCAGTCCTTTCCCTGCCCTTGTGCTCTCCCTATTTCCTACCTTCCTTGCTTCCTACCTCCCTTCCTGGGTTTTCTCCTTTTCTTCTTCCTTCTTTTCTACCTCCCTGCATCCCTCCAACTTTGCCTTCCTCCCTTCCAACTTTCTCTCTCCCTTCCCTCCCTTTTCTTTTCTTTCAAGTGTTTGGGGTGAAAGTCCATGGCAGGCCAGCCCCAAGCTAGGCAAGGTCACTGCCACTGAGCTACAACATCCCCAGACCTGCTTCCACTTCCTATGCAAGTAACTTGAATTATCTCTAAAGAGAAACTCTCACATTAGTCTACTTTCAAAGTAATTTCAGAAGAGTTGCTAACATGGGCATAAATCAGTTATGACAAGTCATTTTTGAAAAGCACGGCACAGCTAATGTTCCTCCAAAGAAGGAGTTGAAAACTTAATTGGTTTTCAGGTCAGCATTTCTAGATTAGTACAAACCCTCCTAATCCTGATCTCTCCTTAGTCCTATGATTTCTTTAAGTGTCCCCTTTGCTCCTCTTCATGGAGTCATGTGTACAGAAATTTATACCTGGTTCTATTGAACTCTACTTAATTCTTTCTCACCTCTGTGCTCCTTTGGCCAAGTCACTCCTCAACACTTACTGTAACCCATTCAATTTTTTGTCCATTTTCATTTAAAAAACTCTTTCAAAAATTGAACCATTTCGCATGCAGACACAGTCTTCTTGATCTGCTATTAATCCCCCACTACTGACATTGTAAGTTATTGAAATGTACACTTCCAGACCGTTTTCAGATTTTTGATTCCTGTATATCTATCTGTCTATCTATTTACAAACATAACATGGTATTCTGAAAGAATCGTTCTGCTTTTGGAGCTCTACATTGTGTTTTCCAGAAGCAGGCCTATTACACAGAGAGGAATCCATTTTACCTAGATTAAGTTCAAACCGGAATGTGCACTCTGATTCCCATTATATTGTTCTACCTACTAATGGACAGTTCAGTTATATCCAGTCCTCACCACCTCCCCCATTGAGTAAAACCCTTGTGAAGAGACATGTAGACGCCTTTATGAACATATTGATAATTTTTCATGGCAGTGTTTTCCAAAAACCAGTTAGTAAAATCAATTGATTCCTTTGCAGCCTGAAATTACCTTCATTCCAGTTTACTGGTATAAGAACCGCAGTATATCAGCAACCATTCTCCAATAGTAGTTTCAGGCAGAAGTCATTCTAGATAACAAGCAGTGCCGGATCCTCCATGTATTTTACACAGCCCATGACGGGGGACATCCGTCCATTCGTTTAGAACAACTGATGTTTTATGCTGGCAATTTAGGTTTATTTAAAGGAGTGATTAGAAAACAGGTGAGACAGACTGATTAGATTCAGTATGTATGTTGGCTTTGTTTTTCTAGGCCTGAAGTTTTCACATTTCAATTAATTGTAGGTTAAGTATCAGGCATATTCTTCACTTGGCTTCAAATGTGATAAAGTTGCCTCTTATTTTTAAGAAGGCCGTTGCAATCCTGCATTTATTTTACACCTCGGTGCTTGTTTTACACACAAGCACACACACCCACACACCACACACATCAACACACACAAACACATAATTAGAGCACATTTAACACTCAAATAAAGCTTTACCTACTGATTCATAACTAGGGTATTTTTTTAATAAGTATTGTGTCTTGGTCTCTACTGGGGAAACATGGTTCAATGTGAGTTCTCTGGTTTGTTGTAGGGCAGTGAACGTTCACTTGTTGGCAATGATATAGAAATGGGGAGTAAGAGTTTAAAAGTTTTTACAGTAGGTAGGCAGAGTCAGAGTATGGAATCTAAGAATAAGAAATTGGGGAATTTCCTCTTTGTTTCTTCATTTCAACCTCCTAATAATTCATGTATATTTTCCAAAAGTCTCCCAGAAAACAAGGACTAGGTCAATCCACATATCAGTGAACCATAGCAGAATGCGACTCTGAATTTCATATAAACAGTCATAAAATCAAAAAGACAGGTGCTGGGGTTTTGGCTCAGCACTAGAGTGCTGGCTTCACACTTTCAAAGGTCCTGAGTTGGATCCCCAACACCATACGTGAAAGGAATGAATGAACCAATGCATGAGTGTATGATGAATGAATTAAAGGTATAAGGAGGAGGAGGAAGAGGAGGAGGAGGAGGAGAAATAGAAGAAGATGATGAGAAATTTGACAGAAGGGAAAAAGGGGAGGAGAGTGAGTTTAAAGTGTGGTTTCCAATTCCCAAACGTTAAATTACAGCAGACGGGATAGAGAGAGAAGATGGGAGGGCAGGAGAGGGGGGATAGTAGAGGCTAGAAAAGGTAGCAGAATACAACAGTTACTAACATGGCATTTTGTAAAAACGTGGATGTGTAAACAATGTGATTGTGCAATCTGTATATGGGGTCAAAATGGGAGTTCATAACTCACTTGACTCTAATGTAGGAAATATGGTATCTCAAGAGCTATGTAAGGTTTTAAGCAACCAATATAAAAAAGAGGTCTTCATTTTTCTTTGTAGTTGAGATCTCCTGTTTCCTTGACATGTTTAGTTGTGTTCTCTCCTTTAGTCCTCCCATGCTCTAGTTATTCTGATATGGAAAAACTAGCTGAAATGCCCAACCAGTCTCTAAATCAGTGACACTTTTTCATTAAGCCTAAAGTCACTTTACAATTGCTACAGTCATACTAAATACACTTCTTTGTTTGGAGTTTAAAAGATATTTAAATCAGCTAGATTACAAGGACCTAGAACTCCCATTCTTGTTTATGTAAGAGTGGCTTCATCAGATTAAATGCCGTTCTCTGGAATAACAGAAAACAGGAATAATTTACTCATAAGATTCTTACGTAAACCATCTTTATTTACAAAATACTATCTTAAGAATTATTGTTTCATTGAGCTTCAATTGGAGCCAAAGTATAGTCAATTACTGAACTAAAAGCAGTTACTTAAAAACTAAAAATGAGAGATAAGTCAAATTACATTTGAAGAGAGAGCAACAGCATGAGGGTTCTTGTTTGGTTCTGGATGTTGAGTAACAGGCTCATTTGCAGGTGGAAGGAACCCTTCAGGCTACTCACTTGTACTTTCAGAATGGGGGTGAAGAGGGCTGAATTCCAGCTCTTGGGGGAAGATTTTGTGAGGAAAACCCCCTCCCTGCATAGACACTTCGCATTGGAAATGGAGTGGGTGGCCGGTCAGGTGGAAAATAATCTCCAGGTTCCCAGACAAGTTTCCTGGGAGAGGTGGAGGAAAAAAAAGGTCCTCTTCTCATGAACTGACTCCTTGGGTCAACTGGAAACAAGGCACCTCTGACTGGAGGGAAAGGTGCCAACACAGAGCCAGAGCCAGTTGCTTGGTTTTCAGCATGGAGAGGTGAATCAGGCACATCAGAGTCCAAAGGAGGCATATTAGGAATTCTGTGTTCTGCTGGTCCCGATGCTCTACCACAATTTGAGTAAAACCTATCTTGCCTTTGTAGAGGAAGACGTGCATCAGAAGAATATGGTTGGCCTGGCGGAGGGATCATCAGCCTGCTGGCCTGTTCCCCTGGAGGAGAGAGGGGCCCAGTCTGAGAAGGTGCTCTCTGAAAATCAGTGAACTTATGACAGCTGGATTCTCTTCCTTTACTGCTAGTCGCATGGTCCAGAGGATTCTCCAGGGCCCCTTGACCCTCTTCCTCCTCCCACTGGAGTGAAAGGTGAGAGTGTGAGTGGACCACTCTTTTCAAAATGAGGAGGTCTCCTTTCAGATGAAGGGTGACCTATTGGTGAGGGCCCATTTGGAGAAGGCTTTCTGCCCATTGCTGGGTTGGAAACATCCAGTGCATCATAGGGATCTTTTTCTACAAGTTCAAATCTAAGCTCCTTCTCAGTTAATTTCTGTCTGTTGCGTGCATTTTGATTCCTGAAATAACTGAGGTTTCTTTCAGCAATCCGAGCTGCCAACTCACTAGCATGTGCTTCTTTCTCGGAGGAAATAATCTTCCCCAGACAGGAAAGAATGGTACTCTGCAATTGTTCTTCAAGATATTGGGCTCTCTTTCTGTAGCTCTCCAGCTCTTTTATTGTATGGCTCATCTTTTCTTCGACTTTGGAAAGATTCTCCTTTTGCTCCACACGGCAGTTTTCCTCCACTCTTAATTTCCTGTGCAGTTTCATCATATTTTCTTGATAGCGTTCCATCATGACTTTAAAGTTCTTCTGTAGGGTCTCATTCTCACTTTGCAGCTGTGCATTTTCGGACTGCAAGGATGCCTGTTCAGTCTGCAGACTTTTAAGGTGTTCTGTAAGGTCTTCCGTGGTTTTCTCCACTTCAGATGAGAAAGTACATTTTTGATTTCTTCCTCCTTCCAAGATTTCTAAGGAGGCCTTTAGCTTATCACCATAAACCAGGTTCCTCAAAGCTCCTTTGGACTCATCCTCCAAGTGAGCACCAATTTCGGGTTCACTCGTCTTTCCCAGTTCCAGGTGACCACCATCCCTTTGGGCTCCCAGGCTTGGAGAAGATCTATCCTTCATCTTCAGCAAGCATTCACTCAGAGACTCCATGTGATTTTTTGTGTCCCTTAGAACTTGTTCTCCAGCTACTTTAGAGTCCTCTAATATGATTTTTGCTTTATATTGGACACCTCCTTGTTCCCTCTGTGCTTCAGCTTCTCCTTGTATTGTTGGTCTCTGCGTTGGCGGAAGTAGGGATCCTTCATTCAAAACCTCTTTGATTGCCAGCTTCAGTTCTTCCTCATTCACTTGAAAGAGTCTCCAGTTTGTTTTAGCTTCAGCTATTTGTGATCTGAGGGATTCAGATTCACCTTGGAGGGACTGTATCCTTCTTGATAGATGCGCCATCGTTTTATCCTGTTGACCATGTTGAGCCTTCTGTGCTTCGAGCTTTTCTTCTAGAAAGAGCATTTCAACGCCATGGCTGGATTCGGGCCTATGCAGCTTTTCGTCGGTTGCCTCCAGCTGTTGTGCTTCTCTTGAACCCTTCTCAAACCTGCAATCCTTTAAAGATGATTCTAAGCCTTCATGTTCTTTTTCAACAAGGCTCACTTTTTCAAGAAGTGCACATTTTGCCTCAATTAGTCCAGCAAGATTTAGAGCCAGCCTTTTTTCTCTTCCCACGTAAAGCCTGCTACGAACCGACTGAAATCCTCTCCAGAAAAGTGAGAGAACAGCAAAAAATCCAAGAGCTGTACACATCACCAACTCCCAAGGAAAGACAAAAGGAAGATGGCCTGGCTTCATGTCTTCGGACAATGCTGCCACAACCCTGGGTGCTTCTTCCAGAACCACAGACTAGGATGGCTGAGAGGCAGCCCTTGGCTCCTCCATCACGCCAAGACAGCTTTGGCTCTTGCCACCACAACCACAGCCTGCCCAGGCAGGCCAACACAGGCTGTGGACACTCAGGTGTTTGGTCAGGAACTCCAACCTGCACCAGGCAAAGGAGCAGACCACTGTGATCCCCTTCAGGGGCTGAGCGTATGGTGGGTGGTGGGCGTATGGCGGTGCGAGCCATGATCAAAGGCTCCCAGGAGCCTTGTTGTGCTCAACTGCCCATCAGGGGAGTCTTGTCCGCTTCCCTACCCAGTGCATCCTCATGTGCCACAGGTTTCGGTCCCTCCCACTCCAGCCAGAAAGAATTCTTCTCCATGCCACCCACCCCTTGATTTGGTTTAGGCCAGGCCAAGGCGGGGTTAGTATAAAGATTCCATCCAGTCATAATAACATTCGGTTTGATGTCACTCAAATTCTAAAGATGACTAAACTGTTCAAACAGCTTTTATGGCCTCTATTGGTCTTTGTGTCCCTTGCCTTTTGTTTGAGTTACTCAGTCCTTTCCCTGCCCTTGTGCTCTCCCTATTTCCTACCTTCCTTGCTTCCTTCCTCCCTTCCTGGGTTTTCTCATTTTCTTCTTCCTTCTTTTCTACCTCCCTGCATCCCTCCAACTTTGCCTTCCTCCCTTCCAACTTTCTCTCTCCCTTCCCTCCCTTTTCTTTTCTTGCAAGTGTTTGGGGTGAAAGTCCATGGCAGGCCAGCCCCAAGCTAGGCAAGGTCACTGCCACTGAGCTACAACATCCCCAGACCTGCTGCCACTTCCTATGCAAGTAACTTGAATTATCTCTAAAGAGAAACTCTCACATGAGTCTACTTTCAAAGTAATTTCAGAAGAGTTGCTAACATGGGCATAAATCAGTTATGACAAGTCATTTTTGAAAAGCACGGCACAGCTAATGTTCCTCCAAAGAAGGAGTTGAAAACTTAATTGGTTTTCAGGTCTGCATTTCTAGATTAGTACAAACCCTAATAATCCTGATCTCTCCTTAGTCCTATGATTTCTTTAAGTGTCCCCTTTGCTCCTCTTCATGGAGTCATGTGTACAGAAATTTATACCTGGTTCTATTGAACTCTACTTAATTCTTTCTCACCTCTGTGCTCCTTTGGCCAAGTCACTCCTCAACACTTACTGTAACCCATTCAATTTTTTGTCCATTTTCAATTAAAAAACTCTTTCAAAAATTGAACCATTTCGCATGCAGACACAGTCTTCTTGATCTGCTATTAATCCCCCACTACTGACATTGTAAGTTATTGAAATGTACACTTCCAGACCGTTTTCAGATTTTTGATTCCTGTATATCTATCTGTCTATCTATTTACAAACATAACATGGTATTCTGAAAGAATCGTTCTGCTTTTGGAGCTCTACATTGTGTTTTCCAGAAGCAGGCCTATTACACAGAGAGGAATCCATGTTACCTAGATTAAGTTCAAACCGGAATGTGCACTCTGATTCCCATTATATTGTTCTACCTACTAATGGACAGTTCAGTTATATCCAGTCCTCACCACCTCCCCCATTGAGTAAAACCCTTGTGAAGAGACATGTAGACGCCTTTATGAACATATTGATAATTTTTCATGGCAGTGTTTTCCAAAAACCAGTTAGTAAAATCAATTGATTCCTTTGCAGCCTGAAATTACCTTCATTCCAGTTTACTGGTATAAGAACCGCAGTATATCAGCAACCATTCTCCAATAGTAGTTTCAGGCAGAAGTCATTCTAGATAACAAGCAGTGCCGGATCCTCCATGTATTTTACACAGCCCATGACGGGGGACATCCGTCCATTCGTTTAGAACAACTGATGTTTTATGCTGGCAATTTAGGTTTATTTAAAGGAGTGATTAGAAAACAGGTGAGACAGACTGATTATATTCAGTATGTATGTTGGCTTTGTTTTTCTAGGCCTGAAGTTTTCACATTTCAATTAATTGTAGGTTAAGTATCAGGCAGATTCTTCACTGGGCTTCAAATGTGATAAAGTTGCTTCTTATTTTTAAGAAGGCCGTTGCAATCCTGCATTTATTTTACACCTCAGTGCTTGTTTTACACACAAGCACACACACCCACACACCACACACATCAACACACACAAACACATAATTAGAGCACATTTAACACTCAAATAAAGCTATACCTACTAATTCATAACTAGGGTATTTTTTTAATAAGTATTGTGTCTTGGTCTCTACTGGGGAAACATGGTTCAATGTGAGTTCTCTGGTTTGTTGTAGGGAAGTGAACGTTCACTTGTTGGCAATGATATAGAAATGGGGAGTAAGAGTTTAAAAGTTTTTACAGTAGGTAGGCAGAGTCAGAGTATGGAATCTAAGAATAAGAAATTGGGGAATTTCCTCTTTGTTTCTTCATTTCAACCTCCTAATAATTCATGTATATTTTCCAAAAGTCTCCCAGAAAACAAGGACTAGGTCAATCCACATATCAGTGAACCATAGCAGAATGCGACTCTGAATTTCATATAAACAGTCATAAAATCAAAAAGACAGGTGCTGGGGTTTTGGCTCAGCACTAGAGTGCTGGCTTCACACTTTCAAAGGTCCTGAGTTGGATCCCCAACACCATACGTGAAAGGAATGAATGAACCAATGCATGAGTGTATGATGAATGAATTAAAGGTATAAGGAGGAGGAGGAAGAGGAGGAGGAGGAGGAGAAATAGAAGAAGATGATGAGAAATTTGACAGAAGGGAAAAAGGGGAGGAGAGTGAGTTTAAAGTGTGGTTTCCAATTCCCAAACGTTAAATTACAGCAGACGGGATAGAGAGAGAAGATGGGAGGGCAGGAGAGGGGGGATAGTAGAGGCTAGAAAAGGTAGCAGAATACAACAGTTACTAACATGGCATTTTGTAAAAACGTGGATGTGTAAGCAATGTGATTGTGCAATCTGTATATGGGGTCAAAATGGGAGTTCATAACTCACTTGAATCTAATGTAGGAAATATGGTATCTCAAGAGCTATGTAAGGTTTTAAGCAACCAATATAAAAAAGAGGTCTTCATTTTTCTTTGTAGTTGAGATCTCCTGTTTCCTTGACATGTTTAGTTGTGTTCTCTCCTTTAGTCCTCCCATGCTCTAGTTATTCTGATATGGAAAAACTAGCTGAAATGCCCAACCAGTCTCTAAATCAGTGACACTTTTTCATTAAGCCTAAAGTCACTTTACAATTGCTACAGTCATACTAAATACACTTCTTTGTTTGGAGTTTAAAAGATATTTCCACCAGCTAGATTACAAGGACCTAGAACTCCCATTCTTGTTTATGTAAGAGTGGCTTCATCAGATTAAATGCCGTTCTCTGGAATAACATAAAATAGGAATAATTTACTCATAAGATTCTTACGTAAACCATCTTTATTTACAAAATACTATCTTAAGAATTATTGTTTCATTGAGCTTCAATTGGAGCCAAAGTATAGTCAATTACTGAACTAAAAGCAGTTACTTAAAAACTAAAAATGAGAGATAAGTCAAATTACATTTGAAGAGAGAGCAACAGCATGAGGTTTCTTGTTTGGTTCTGGATGTTGAGTAACAGGCTCATTTGCAGGTGGAAGGAACCCTTCAGGCAACTCACTTGTACTTTCAGAATGGGGGTGAAGAGGGCTGAATTCCAGCTCTTGGGGGAAGATTTTGTGAGGAAAACCCCCTCCCTGCATAGACACTTCGCATTGGAAATGGAGTGGGTGGCGGGTCAGGTGGAAAATAATCTCCAGGTTCCCAGACAAGTTTCCTGGGAGAGGTGGAGGAAAAAAAAGGTCCTCTTCTCATGAACTGACTCCTTGGGGCAACTGGAAACAAGGCACATCTGACTGGAGGGAAAGGTGCCAACACAGAGCCAGAGCCAGTTGCTTGGTTTTCAGCATGGAAAGGTGAATCAGGCACATCAGAGTCCAAAGGAGGCATTTAGGAATTCTGTGTTCTGCTGGTCCCGATGCTCTACCACAATTTGAGTAAAACCTATCTTGCCTTTGTAGAGTAAGTCGTGCATCAGAAGAATATGGTTGGCCTGGCAGAGGGATCATCAGCCTGCTGGCCTGTTCCCCTGGAGGAGAGAGGGGCCAAGTCTGAGAAGGTGCTCTCTGAAAATCAGTGAACTTATGACAGCTGGATTCTCTTCCTTTACTGCTAGTCGCATGTTCCAGAGGATTCTCCAGGGCCCCTTGACCCTCTTCCTCCTCCCACTGGAGTGAAAGGTGAGAGTGTGAGTGGACCACTCTTTTCCAAATTAGGAGGTCTCCTTTCAGATGAAGGGTGACCTATTGGTGAGGGCCCATTTGGAGAAGGCTTTCTGCCCATTGCTGAGTTGGAAACATCCAGTGCATCATAGGGATCTTTTTCTACAAGTTCAAATCTAAGCTCCTTCTCAGTTAATTTCTGTCTGTTGCGTGCATTTTGTTTCCTGAAATAACTGAGGTTTCTTTCAGCAATCCGAGCTGCCAACTCACTAGCATGTGCTTCTTTCTCGGAGGAAATAATCTTCCCCAGACACGAACGAATGGTACTCTGCAATTGTTCTTCAAGATATTGGGCTCTCTTTCTGTAGGTCTCCAGCTCTTTTATTGTATGGCTCATCTTTTCTTCGACTTTGGAAAGATTCTCCTTTTGCTCCACACGGCAGTTTTCCTCCACTCTTAATTTCCTGTGCAGTTTCATCATATTTTCTTGATAGCGTTCCATCATGACTTTAAAGTTCTTCTGTAGGGTCTCATTCTCACTTTGCAGCTGTGCATTTTCGGACTGCAAGGATGCCTGTTCAGTCTGCAGACTTTTAAGGTGTTCTGTAAGGTCTTCCGTGGTTTTCTCCACTTCAGATGAGAAAGTACATTTTTGATTTCTTCCTCCTTCCAAGATTTCTAAGGAGGCCTTTAGCTTATCACCATAAACCAGGTTCCTCAAAGCTCCTTTGGACTCATCCTCCAAGTGAGCACCAATTTCGGGTTCACTCGTCTTTCCCAGTTCCAGGTGACCACCATCCCTTTGGGCTCCCAGGCTTGGAGAAGATCTATCCTTCATCTTCAGCAAGCATTCACTCAGAGACTCCATGTGATTTTTTGTGTCCCTTAGAACTTGTTCTCCAGCTACTTTAGAGTCCTCTAATATGATTTTTGCTTTATATTGGACACCTCCTTGTTCCCTCTGTGCTTCAGCTTCTCCTTGTATTGTTGGTCTCTGCGTTGGCGGAAGTAGGGATCCTTCATTCAAAACCTCTTTGATTGCCAGCTTCAGTTCTTCCTCATTCACTTGAAAGAGTCTCCAGTTTGTTTTAGCTTCAGCTATTTATGATCTGAGGGATTCAGATTCACCTTGGAGGGACTGTATCCTTCTTGATAGATGCGCCATCGTTTCATCCTGTTGACCATGTTGAGCCTTCTGTGCTTCGAGCTTTTCTTCTAGAAAGAGCATTTCAACGCCATGGCTGGATTCGGGCCTATGCAGCTTTTCGTCGGTTGCCTCCAGCTGTTGTGCTTCTCTTGAACCCTTCTCAAACCTGCAATCCTTTAAAGATGATTCTAAGCCTTCATGTTCTTTTTCAACAAGGCTCACTTTTTCAAGAAGTCCACATTTTGCCTCAATTAGTCCAGCAAGATTTAGAGCCAGCCTTTTTTCTCTTCCCACGTAAAGCCTGCTACGAACCGACTGAAAACCTCTCCAGAAAAGTGAGAGAACAGCAAAAATTCCAAGAGCTGTACACATCACCAACTCCCAAGGAAAGACAAAAGGAAGATGGCCTGGCTTCATGTCTTCGGACAATGCTGCCACAACCCTGGGTGCTTCTTCCAGAACCACAGACTAGGATGGCTGAGAGGCAGCCCTTGGCTCCTCCATCATGCCAAGACAGCTTTGGCTCTTGCCACCACAACCACAGCCTGCCCAGGCAGGCCAACACAGGCTGTGGACACTCAGGTGTTTGGTCAGGAACTCCAACCTGCACCAGACAACGGAGCAGACCACTGTGATCCCCTTCAGGGGCTGAGCGTATGGTGGGTGGTGGGCGTATGGCAGTGGGAGCCATGATCAAAGGCTCCCAGGAGCCTTGTTGTGCTCAACTGCCCATCAGGGGAGTCTTGTCCGCTTCTCTACCCAGTGCATCCTCATGTGCCACAGGTTTCGGTCACTCCCACTCCAGCCCGAAAGAATTCTTCTCCATGCCACCCACCCCTTGATTTGGTTTAGGCCAGGCCAAGGCGGGGTTAGTAGAAAGATTCCATCCAGTCATAATAACATTCGGTTTGATGTCACTCAAATTCTAAAGATGACTAAACTGTTCAAACAGCTTTTATGGCCTCTATTGGTCTTGGTGTCCCTTGCCTTTTGTTTGAGTGACTCAGTCCTTTCCCTGCCCTTGTGCTCTCCCTATTTCCTACCTTCCTTGCTTTCTTCTTCCCTTCCTGGGATTTCTCATTTTCTTCTTCCTTCTTTTCTACCTCCCTGCATCCCTCCAACTTTGCCTTCCACCCTTCCAACTTTCTCTCTCCCTTCCCTCCCTTTTCTTTTCTTGCAAGTGTTTGGGTTGAAAGTCCATGGCAGGCAGCCCCATGCTAGGCAAGGTCACTGCCACTGAGCTACAACATCCCCAGACCTGCTGCCACTTCCTATGCAAGTAACTTGAATTATCTCTAAAGAGAAACTCATTAGTCTACTTTCAAAGTAATTTCAGAAGAGTTGCTAACATGGGCATAAATCAGTTATGACAAGTCATTTTTGAAAAGCACGGCACAGCTAATGTTCCACCAAAGAAGGAGTTGAAAACTTAATTGGTTTTCAGGTCAGCATTTCTAGACTAGTACAAACCCTCCTAATCCTGATCTCTCCTTAGTCCTATGATTTCTTTAAGTGTCCTCTTTGCTCCTGTTCATGGAGTCATGTGTACAGAAATTATACCTGGTTCTATTGAACTCTACTTAATTCTTTCTCACCTCTGTGCTCCTTTTGCCAAATCACTCCTCAACACTTACTGTAACCCTTTCAATTTTTTGTCCATTTTCATTTAAAAAACTCTTTCAAAAATTGAAACATTTCACATGCACACACAGTCTTCTTGATCTGCTATTAATCCCCCACTACTGACATTGTAAGTTATTGAAATGTACACTTCCAGACCGTTTTCAGATTTTTGATTCCTGTATATCTATCTGTCTATCTATTTACAAACATAACATGGTATTCTGAAAGAATCGTTCTGCTTTTGGAGCTCTACATTGTGTTTTCCAGAAGCAGGCCTATTACACAGAGATGAATCCATGTTACCTAGATTGAGTTCAAACCGGAATGTGCACTCTGATTCCCATTATATTGTTCTACCTACTAATGGACAGTTCAGTTATATCCAGACCTCACCACCTCCCCCATTGAGTAAAACCCTTGTGAAGAGACATGTAGATGCCTTTATGAACATATTGATAATTTTTCATGGCAGTGTTTTCCAAAAACCAGTTAGTAAAATCAATTGATTCCTTTGCAGCCTGAAATTACCTTCATTCCAGTTTACTGGTGTAAGAACCGCAGTATATCAGCAACCATTCTCCAATAGTAGTTCAGGCAGAAGTCATTCTAGATAACAAGCAGTGCCGGATCCTCCATGTATTTTACACAGCCCATGACGGGGGACATCCGTCCATTCGTTTAGAACAACTGATGTTTTATGCTGGCAATTTAGGTTTATTTAAAGGAGTGATTAGAAAACAGGTGAGACAGACTGATTAGATTCAGTATGTATGTTGGCTTTGTTTTTCTAGGCCTGAAGTTTTCACATTTCAATTAATTGTAGGTTAAGTATCAGGCAGATTCTTCACTGGGCTTCAAATGTGATAAAGTTGCTTCTTATTTTTAAGAAGGCCGTTGCAATCCTGCATTTATTTTACACCTCAGTGCTTGTTTTACACACAAGCCCACACCCACACACCACACACATCAACACACACACAAACGCATAATTAGAGCACATTTAACACTCAAATAAAGCTTTACCTACTGATTCATAACTAGGGTATTTTTTTAATAAGTATTGTGTCTTGGTCTCTACTGGGGAAACATGGTTCAATGTGAGTTCTCTGGTTTGTTGTAGGGCAGTGAACGTTCACTTGTTGGCAATGATATAGAAATGGGGAGTAAGAGTTTAACAGTTTTTACAGTAGGTAGGCAGAGTCAGAGTATGGAATCTAAGAATCAGAAATTGCGGAATTTCCTCTTTGTTTCTTCATTTCAACCTCCTAATAATTCATGTATATTTTCCAAAAGTCTCCCAGAAAACAAGGACTAGGTCAATCCACATATCACTGAACCATAGCAGAATGTGATTCTGAGTTTCATATAAACAGTCATAAAATCAAAAAGACAGGTGCTGGGGTTTTGGCTCAGCACTAGAGTGCTGGCTTCACACTTTCAAAGGTCCTGAGTTGGATCCCCAACACCATACGTGAAAGGAATGAATGAACCAATGCATGAGTGTATGATGAATGAATTAAAGGTATAAGGAGGAGGAGGAAGAGGAGGAGGAGGAGGAGAAATAGAAGAAGATGATGAGAAATTTGACAGAAGGGAAAAAGGGGAGGAGAGTGAGTTTAAAGTGTGGTTTCCAATTCCCAAACGTTAAATTACAGCAGACGGGATAGAGAGAGAAGATGGGAGGGCAGGAGAGGAGGGATAGTAGAGGCTAGAAAAGGTAGCAGAATACAACAGTTACTAACATGGCATTTTGTAAAAACGTGGATGTGTAAACAATGTGATTGTGCAATCTGTATATGGGGTCAAAATGGGAGTTCATAACTCACTTGAATCTAATGTAGGAAATATGGTATCTCAAGAGCTATGTAAGGTTTTAAGCAACCAATATAAAAAAGAGGTCTTCATTTTTCTTTGTAGTTGAGATCTCCTGTTTCCTTGACATGTTTAGTTGTGTTCTCTCCTTTAGTCCTCCCATGCTCTAGTTATTCTGATATGGAAAAACTAGCTGAAATGCCCAACCAGTCTCTAAATCAGTGACACTTTTTCATTAAGACTAAAGTCACTTTACAATTGCTACAGTCATACTAAATACACTTCTTTGTTTGGAGTTTAAAAGATATTTCCATCAGCTAGATTACAAGGACCTAGAACTCCCATTCTTGTTTATGTAAGAGTGGCTTCATCAGATTAAATGCCGTTCTCTGGAATAACATAAAATAGGAATAATTTACTCATAAGATTCTTACGTAAACCATCTTTATTTACAAAATACTATCTTAAGAATTATTGTTTCATTGAGCTTCAATTGGAGCCAAAGTATAGTCAATTACTGAACTAAAAGCAGTTACTTAAAAACTAAAAATGAGAGATAAGTCAAATTACATTTGAAGAGAGAGCAACAGCATGAGGTTTCTTGTTTGGTTCTGGATGTTGAGTAACAGGCTCATTTGCAGGTGGAAGGAACCCTTCAGGCAACTCACTTGTACTTTCAGAATGGGGGTGAAGAGGGCTGAATTCCAGCTCTTGGGGGAAGATTTTGTGAGGAAAACCCCCTCCCTGCATAGACACTTCGCATTGGAAATGGAGTGGGTGGCGGGTCAGGTGGAAAATAATCTCCAGGTTCCCAGACAAGTTTCCTGGGAGAGGTGGAGGAAAAAAAAGGTCCTCTTCTCATGAACTGACTCCTTGGGGCAACTGGAAACAAGGCACATCTGACTGGAGGGAAAGGTGCCAACACAGAGCCAGAGCCAGTTGCTTGGTTTTCAGCATGGAAAGGTGAATCAGGCACATCAGAGTCCAAAGGAGGCATTTAGGAATTCTGTGTTCTGCTGGTCCCGATGCTCTACCACAATTTGAGTAAAACCTATCTTGCCTTTGTAGAGTAAGTCGTGCATCAGAAGAATATGGTTGGCCTGGCAGAGGGATCATCAGCCTGCTGGCCTGTTCCCCTGGAGGAGAGAGGGGCCAAGTCTGAGAAGGTGCTCTCTGAAAATCAGTGAACTTATGACAGCTGGATTCTCTTCCTTTACTGCTAGTCGCATGTTCCAGAGGATTCTCCAGGGCCCCTTGACCCTCTTCCTCCTCCCACTGGAGTGAAAGGTGAGAGTGTGAGTGGACCACTCTTTTCCAAATTAGGAGGTCTCCTTTCAGATGAAGGGTGACCTATTGGTGAGGGCCCATTTGGAGAAGGCTTTCTGCCCATTGCTGAGTTGGAAACATCCAGTGCATCATAGGGATCTTTTTCTACAAGTTCAAATCTAAGCTCCTTCTCAGTTAATTTCTGTCTGTTGCGTGCATTTTGTTTCCTGAAATAACTGAGGTTTCTTTCAGCAATCCGAGCTGCCAACTCACTAGCATGTGCTTCTTTCTCGGAGGAAATAATCTTCCCCAGACACGAACGAATGGTACTCTGCAATTGTTCTTCAAGATATTGGGCTCTCTTTCTGTAGGTCTCCAGCTCTTTTATTGTATGGCTCATCTTTTCTTCGACTTTGGAAAGATTCTCCTTTTGCTCCACACGGCAGTTTTCCTCCACTCTTAATTTCCTGTGCAGTTTCATCATATTTTCTTGATAGCGTTCCATCATGACTTTAAAGTTCTTCTGTAGGGTCTCATTCTCACTTTGCAGCTGTGCATTTTCGGACTGCAAGGATGCCTGTTCAGTCTGCAGACTTTTAAGGTGTTCTGTAAGGTCTTCCGTGGTTTTCTCCACTTCAGATGAGAAAGTACATTTTTGATTTCTTCCTCCTTCCAAGATTTCTAAGGAGGCCTTTAGCTTATCACCATAAACCAGGTTCCTCAAAGCTCCTTTGGACTCATCCTCCAAGTGAGCACCAATTTCGGGTTCACTCGTCTTTCCCAGTTCCAGGTGACCACCATCCCTTTGGGCTCCCAGGCTTGGAGAAGATCTATCCTTCATCTTCAGCAAGCATTCACTCAGAGACTCCATGTGATTTTTTGTGTCCCTTAGAACTTGTTCTCCAGCTACTTTAGAGTCCTCTAATATGATTTTTGCTTTATATTGGACACCTCCTTGTTCCCTCTGTGCTTCAGCTTCTCCTTGTATTGTTGGTCTCTGCGTTGGCGGAAGTAGGGATCCTTCATTCAAAACCTCTTTGATTGCCAGCTTCAGTTCTTCCTCATTCACTTGAAAGAGTCTCCAGTTTGTTTTAGCTTCAGCTATTTATGATCTGAGGGATTCAGATTCACCTTGGAGGGACTGTATC